>NC_137905.1:57851881-58076799 GCF_963455335.1 Martes martes | reverse complement strand
AACTAAATGAGCCACCCCCAGATCCCTTTAAAGGATCTTTGCCTCCAATCCAAATTTGTAGTAATTAGCAGCAAGAACTATCTCAGAAATATTCCCCTTCTTTCATACTACAAGACAAAGAAAGGTACATCACTAGGTCCCTGTATCCTCTGGATTAGACCACGTGTATTAGAAGCTTTCTGCCAGGGGAACATGGGTGGCTTAGTCGGTTAAGTGTCTACCTTCTGCTCAGGTCATGATCCCAGGGTCCTAGGATCAAGCCCCACATCCAGCTCCCTGCTCAGCAGGGAGCCTGCTTCTCCTTCCCAGCTTGTGCTCTCTCATTGTCTATCCCCCCACCCCCCTCTCTTTCAAATAAATAAAATCTTTGGGGGAAAAAAAAGAAGCTCTCTCTCAGTATGAATGCTTTATGTTTAGTCCTCTCTCATTAGCCTCCTTCCCCCTCCTTGGGATACTTTCTGGATTTTGATCATTTGGAGGTGTTTCTGGTATTTTAGGAGTTGGTGACTTTCCAGGATGTGGTTGTGGACTTCAGTCCAGAGGAATTAACCTACCTTAGTGCTGCTCAGAGGAAACTCTACCGGGAGGTGATGCTGGAGAATTACAGGAACCTGGTCTCCTTAGGTAAGGCTGCCTTGTCCATGGAACTTGGCTTTTGCCCGCCAGGACAGTGGTTCTCAACTCTTCTGGGTCCTTAGCTCAGGAACATCAGTAATAGTGGTTCACCATGTCAGTGAATCTCAACTCAGTTCAAAGACAGTAGTTTAATATCAAGTTCACTGTTACTCATAATAGGGCTAACGCTGAGTACTTACAAGTGTCAGACATTCATCTAAGCACTGTACATGTCTTAATTCCTTTAATCCTTACACTGGTCCTGTGAGGGAGAAGTGTATTTCCTGTTATTGTTTTTATTATTGCCATTTTATAGATGAGGAAACAGAGTCATGGGAAAGTTAAATTATCTAAAGCCACACGGCTACAAAGTGGCAGGTTGAGATTGGACCCTTAGTTTTTCAGCTCCAGAATGTGCTCCCTTAAATTCATTGGTTGTACTGCCAGGTGGGGGTGGGCTTCATCAGGTCTCGGCACAGTAGAAGGCTCCCAGTGATGGTTTTTGAATGTGTGAAGGAACTGATGAAAATTTCAGGAGCTCCAAAAGCTTCTACTAGACTTAAAGTTTAAGAGTCAGAGACTGCCGGTCTCTCTTTACATTCAGAGGCAAGTTAATAATATTAACTCCCCACAAGCTAAATGTTTTTAGTACCAGTGCCAGGATCTTCATTTCAGTGGCTTTTTGGGGAGCCCAAGGTCTCCTGAAACACACAGTCAAACCAAACACAATTCCAAAGGCAGTAAGCTGGTGCTCTTGTCCTTGTGAAGTCACAGACATGTGTGGGGAGATGGAAATGCCTTACCTCAAGCCAGGCACAAGAGTGTATAATTTGAGGGGGGCGCCTGAGTGGTACAGTCGGTTAAGGGTCCGACTCTTGGTTTTGGCTCAGGTCATGATCTCAGGGTTCTGGGATCAAGTCCCACATTGGGCTCTGTACTCAGCAGAGTTCGCTTGATATTTTCTCTCCTTCTTCCTCTGCCCCTTCCACTCATGCATGTGCCCTCCCTCTCTCTCTCTCTCTCAAATAAATAAATATTAAAAAGAAGAGTGTGTAATTTGAACTGTGACTTCTGTTGTTCACAAAGAAGGCCAAAGGAGTGCCTTTCCCAATATAACTCTTCTCTCACTTACCGCATTTGTGACTTAAAATTGAAGGAATAAGTCAGTTTTACCCTTTTAGTCCTCATGCAGTCACCTGGAGCCATTTTGTCTTCTTGAGAGGCCTTGGCTTCTTGTATCACTGCAGGTTTTGGGTTAGCAGAGATTTTACATTTCACAGTGTCGCCCAGGACATTGTCTTCCCAAGTGTGGAATGAGTACAGTGGACTGTAGAGAAGGTTATTTTAGGTAATACCGCTTGTTGGCCTTCCATTTCAGTAACGAGAGAGCAGACCTCAGCCCCTGAGCCTTAGCCAGGCAACCAAGACTAGGCAGCACTCAGTAACATTAATTTCGGTTGGATCTGTTGCTGTATTATCTTCAGGGTTTTTTGTTTTGTTTTGTTTTGTTTTTTATTTCTTTTCAGCGTAACAGTGTTCATTGTTTTTTCACCACACGCAGTGCTCCATGCAATCCATGCCCTCCCTAATACCCACCACCTGGCTCCCCCAACCTCCCACCCCCCGCCCCTTCAAAACCCTCAGGTTGCTTTTCAGAGTCCACAGTCTCTCATGGTTCACCTCCCCTTCCAATTTCCCTCAACTCCCTTCTCCTCTCCATCTCCCCATGTCCTCCATGTTATTCCTTATGCTCCACAAATAAGCGAAACCATATGATAATTGACTCTCTCTGCTTGACTTATTTCGCTCAGCATAATCTCTTCCAGTCCCGTCCATGTTGCTACAAAAGTTGGGGATTCATCCTTTCTGATGGAGGCATAATACTCCGTAGTGTATATGGAGCACATCTTCCTTATCCAGTTTTTTCTTTTTTTTTCAAATGACTGTGGTTTCTGTTTTTAAGGTTGATATAAAGCCTCCATTTAAATATGTATATTCAAGTTAAAAAGAGAGATGATCTAAATAAGAGTATTAAATGCTAAATGTTACTATAAGTGGCGCATAGATAGGGCCAGAATGTGAAGGTCATCAATAAATTTATCAGTGAAATTGTCAGTACGGCAGGTTCTGGAGTAGGCATTGGTGTTACACAGTTGATGAGGATTCCTGTTTTCATGGATGTTACTAATTGTAATGGGGTGAGACAGACAATAAATAAGTAAATAATGAGGTAGTGTCTTAGTTCGTTTGGTCTGTTATAATAATATCCCAGAATGGGCAGTTTCTAAACAACAACCATTTATTTCTCATAGTTCTAAAGTCTGGAAGTCGAAGACCGGGGTTCCAGCACAGTCAGATGAGGACTGTCTTCTAGGTCACAGGCTTCCTATTCTTTCCTCACTGGGTGGAAAGGGCTACGTATTCTCTCTGAAGCCTTTTTTAAATAAGGGCATTAATCCCATCCGTGAGGGCTCCGTCCTCATGACCTAAGCACCTTTCAAAAAGGCCCACCTTCTAATAACATCACAGCGGGCATTAGGACTTCAACATAGGAATTTCGGGGGAATGCAAACATGTAGACCGTAGCAGGTGGCCTGCAAATGACGGAAGTTTGGGAAACACAGGACTGAGGGAGGGAGAAGGAGCATTTTAAGACAAAGGGAATGAAGGTATCAGGAGGAAAATAACTTTTTTTTAAAAAAAGATTTTATTTATTTATTTTAGAAAGCATGCACAAGCAGGGGGATCAGAGGGAGAGGGAGAAGCAGACTCCCTGCTGAGCAGGGAGCCTGATGTGGGCTTGATCCCAGGACCCTGGATTATGACCTGAGCTGAAGGCAGATGCTCAACTGCCTGAGCCACCCAGGTGCCCCGGGAAAAGAACTTTTTGAGCAGCTGTGACATCAGGTCCCCCAAACTGAAGTAGAGAGCCCAGCACACCGTCCTCAAGCCCCCTTTTCAGTATTTACTCCTGAACAGAGTTTTTCGGCCTTGGCACAGTTGATGTTTGCCCAGATCATTCCTTGCTGTGGAAGAATGTCCCGGGCATTGCGGGGTGTTTGGCGACCTCGCTTTTATGCACTAGATATTAATAGGCTTCCTTCCTGTGTCCGAACTTGTAACAACCAAAAATGTCCCCATTTGGGCCAAAATCATTAGAAACAGGCTTCACTTTTCCTTTGTGTGAATTTGTATCTTCCTTATTATCTCTGAGTCTTTGGTGCCTAGGCTGGACGTTGCTGCGGGTGCAAGGCAGAGCCCCCTAGTTACGCGTCTCCTTCTTCAACAGGGTACCGGTTCTCTAAACCCGACATCATCTCACAGCTGGAAGAGGAAGAGTCACGTGTGAGGGAAGAAGACAGCAATACAGAGCTGTGTCAAGGTGAGTAACAAGGGGGAGGCCCACGGAGACTGGAACTGTGGGAAGATACCCCCCCCCCCCAATGAGCTGGGATGGTGGCGGGGAGCTGGTGGTCAGAGAGCATCCCTCAGAGTCCTCTCGGGCCGGGGAGAGAGAGGTGGTTGGTGCTGGTCGGCGCTCTCACCTCAGGGCTCACAAGACTTCAGCACCGGGAGCGCACTCAGTTCCTCTTTCATCTGCTCTTTCCCGTTGGAGCGACTCTTGCCTAGTGCCAGGGAGGCCTGTTCCCTTTCCTCTAGTGTTCCGACCTCTGTGCTTATCCGAGCCTTTCCCTTTGTAGCCAGAAAGCCTCGGTCTTTCCTCTTTTTTTTTTTTTTTTTTTTTTAAAGATTTATTTATTTATTTATTTGTCAGAGAGAGAGAGAGAGGAGCGAGAGTGAGCACAAGCAGACAGAGTGGCAGGCAGAGGGAGAAGCAGGCTCCCTGCCGAGCAAGGAGCCCGATGTGGGACTCGATCCCAGGACGCTGGGATCATGACCTGAGCCGAAGGCAGCTGCTTAACCAACTGAGCCACCCAGGCGTCCCTCGGTCTTTCCTCTTTAACTGAGACAAGAAAAAACCTTGGCACGATCCCACTTTTCTTTCCACTGGCCTACATTTTGCCTCATGGCAGTTTTTCAGATTTGTTGGCACCCAAAGGCTCCCTTTCCCTTCCCTCTTTAACCCCCATAATCTGGATTCATCCCCCTACCTCTGCCAACACACACACACAGACACACACACACACGCAGGGTCTCACCGTATCTCTCCCCATCTTTCCCTCTCTCTCACACTCAGTTCCACAGCCCCCCAAAAGTCCCTACCAGCATCCTCATGGCTCAAAGACAAGAACATTTTAGACTTAAATCCTCCGAACTCTATGGCTACAATATGATAACATTTGCCATCTTTATGAAGTGCTCTCCTGCTCTGCTTCGGGTCACTGCGTGTATCAGCCAGGATTATCGAGGCCCTTCAGCTCCTGTTAACAGAAAACCACACCCACACTGTATAAGCCGTAGGGGGATTGTATTAGCTTCTAATGCCGCTCACCTGGGCTTCAGGGATGGCTGGATTTAGGGGCTCAGTGATGTTATCAAGGGCCTACTTTCATTTTTTTTCACTCTGCCAATAAAGCCTAGGTGTACTTTCTTATTCCAGGGGGTAGGGTGAGGTGGACGAGAGAGCAGGCGAGCGCAAGTGAGTAGGTGTGTCCAAGAAGTATTCTCAAGAGCGAGGGTGCTTCTTTTTAGAAGCCCTTGACACACCTCTCTTCATTTTTCAGTTTTCCATTTGGGTCATATCCCATTCCTGAACCAGTAGCTGTGGCCAGTCTAGTGCTAATCGGTACAGCTTTCCCTGTCTTCTCCTGTGTAGACAAAGAAGTAGATGTCCAAGCAAAATTCAAGGACCTGCCAAGGGGACCCTACTTGTCTCGGCATTGTCTTTAATACCTTCTTTACATCGACTCTTTGACTCCTTCAGTCATTCCACAGATATTTATTGAGCCTTTGTGGTGGGTCAGACCTGTTCTAGGTTCTGTGGCTACGGTAATGAACAAGTCAGACATACACAGACAAATAATAGAGTGTGAGTGTAAAGCAGACAGCGACAAATGGGAGGTCACTTAAGATAGATAGTCAGACGGAGGAAGAACCACATAGAACTCTTAAGGAAGAGTGTTTTTTATTTTTTATTTTTTTAAAAGATTTTATTTATTTATTTGACAGAGATCACAAGTAGGCAGAGAGGCAGGCAGAGAGAGAGGAAGGGAAGCAGACTCCCCGCTGAGCAGAGAGCCCGATGTGGGGCTCGATGCCAGGACCCTGGGATCATGACCTGAGCCGAAGGCAGAGGCTTTAACCCACGGAGCCACCCAGGCACCCCGAGGAAGAGTGTTGCAGGCAGGGGGAATAACAAATACAGAGGCTGCAAGTTTGGAATGAGCTTGGATGTTCGAGAAAAAGGAAGAAAAGCAATATGGTCTGAGAAAGTGGTGGGGGATAGGAGATAATGTTGAGAAGATGGACACAGGCCAGCTCACGTAGGAGTATGTTCAAGAATGTGGATTCATTACAAGTGAGATGTGAAGAAGGCATTAGAGGGTGTTGAGCCAGGGAATGAGGTAGTGTTATGGACTCCTTAGAAGTGTGCTGTCTGATGTGGCAGCCACTAGGCATACAGAGTTGAATTTACATTAATTAAAATTGCATAAATTTAAACTCCGTCACACCAGCCACATTTCAAGTGCTCATTACGTACGTGTGGCCAGCGGCTATGTATCAGACAGCAAAAATACACATCATTTACCTCATTGTGGGGCGTTCCACTGGGCAGCACGTTCTAGAAAGGTCCCTCTGGCTGTTCGATGGAAAGTGGGCTTTAGGAAGACCAGCAGAGAAACCAGTTGGGAACCTGCTAGTGCAGGCTGAAGCTGATGGAGGCTGGTGCTGTGATTGTGGAGCACAGCTTAGAGGTAGCCTCGGTGAGGAGAGTGGGCAGAACAGCTGTCTCTTAGTCTGCCGTGCTTGAGCCTTGTCTCCAAAGACCATTTCCTAAAAGATCTATTCCATTGGGATGGTCCAGTTGTCCCTTCCCTGATGAGTTCCTCGTCTGTATTCTGGCTCTGCTGTTTGATCTGTACTTCAGTCACCCGGCCGGCTATCTGCCAGGACGCGACTGTTGTGTTCATCCTTGTCTCTTGTCCGTTTCTTTCCCAGAGTTGCCTTTGTAAAGCACAAACTTTTGACTAGTACCACTCTCCAAAGAAAATTCAAACTTTTAGCAAAACATTCAAATCCCTCTCAACCTGCATAATATCTGTCCCGTTATTTTTGTTTCCTTTCTTATGTTTCTGCTATAATGATGTGTCTCTGTGAGGAAAGAATAGAGGAACTTTTAAATTTCTTTTAGATGGGGAGGAAAGACCTAAAACCAGAGCTCTAACTCCAGAGCAAAGTCGGCCTATGGCAAAGTCATCCTCGGGGGCAGGAATGGAGGACCGGATGGGAGGAAACGTGTGCAGTGTCTCTGTAGGAGAGCCTTCTCCTGATGATCCAGCAGATCCGTGCCGGGTCAAGCAGGAGAAACCTTTGGGTCCTCTAACAGCGGGTGAGCCCAAGCCCCCCGCTCGAGAAAGAAGCCATGACAGGGATGATTCTGAGAGCGGCTCAGATCTTACTAAACAATCAGAAGGCTCTCCGGGAAAGGGGCCCCAGGAATGTGCTACTCCTGGAGTTTGCGCCGGTTCCCAGCCAGTGGATGACGAGCCTTTCCTCCAAGAGAACGGATGGGGATTTTGTGAAAGAACTTTTCTTACCCAGACAGCTCGTGAGAGACATGAGCAGATCCATCCCGGGAAGGAACCCTTTGAATGTGAACAACGTGGGGAAGCGTTCCGCCTCACGCCGCCCCTCACCAGACATCAGAGGACTCATTCCAGCGAGAAGTCCTCTGGATGCGATGACGGTGGAAAGCCCTTCACGCAGCATGCAAGTATCTGTGGCCGCGTAAGAATTCATAGCCAGGAAGACTACTATGAATGTTTCCAGTGTGGCAGAGCCTTTCTCCAGGCTGTGCATCTTTTTCAACACCTCAAAGCGCACGAGGCAGCAAAAGCCCTTCCACCTGGGTTGCCCCGCATTAAGACGCACTTCATTCGCTACCGGAGGAGACACGACTACGTGGGAGAGAGAGCCCGCCAGTGTTGCGACTGTGGCAAAGCCTTCAGTCGGAGCTCACATCTCATTCAGCACTATCGGATTCATGCTCGAGAGAGGCCTTACCAGTGTCAGCTGTGCGGAAAGTGTTTCAGCCGACCCTCAGACCTCACTCAGCACTACCAGCTGCACGCTCAAATGAAGCCTGATGAGCGCAGTTAGCACGGGAAACCTGCAGTCAGAGGACGTTGTTGACATCTTTGACTCCATCCTGGAGAGAGTCCGTCCGAGTGCTCTGAGCGTGAGGAGACCTCCCACCAGCCCCCACAACTTAGTAACTTGAAAACTCATCATGATGCGCTAAAAAGAAATGACGAATGGTTGCAAGGGTAGAGCACAATCTTTTTGCAAAAGAAGATTCAGCCCAAGTGTCAGGAGTCAAAATCCTTATAAAGAACATTTTTGTTGCCATAGGAAAGAAGTTAATAGATTTTGCCTTTCTTTGGTGGTATTCATGGAATGGGAAACTTTGATCTTGGCCACCCCGACAAAACAGTTTTGACTGGCAGTTGGACTCCAGACAGACAATCTGTTCTCAAGTTTTCTAGAAGTGTTTACGTATAGTATCTTCACCACGTGGGATGTGTCAACACAGAGCATGCTAGAAGGATTTTCAAGGTGTCCTGATACTGATTCATCCACAAAGCCTGTCGTAATTGGTAATGTATTCACATCGTACCACATCATTTACAAAACATTGTCATGTATATTATTTTATTTGATGTTTTAAGGAATGCTGTGAGGTATCTAGTGAGCATATTCAATTTTTACAGGCAAACAAACTTGAAACTCCCAAATTGCCTGTTGATCTGACCTAGGTTGCAAGTGATAAAGTAGGAACTGAACCCAGGTTTTGTTCTATTTTGGGATTTTATGAGATATTTATTTTATATCTTGATATTCGACCCTGGTTTTCTTTATTCCTGCCACTTGCTCTCTGAAGAAACGGTGCAGTGCTCTACTGCCTTCAGCACCTTCCTCTGCAGGAGGCCCAGCACCGTTTCACAGGAAATCGGACCAGGACACCTGCAGTATTAGAGGTTCAGAAAGCTTTCTTAGGGTGAGGTATAAGAGCCACTTCTCTCGAGATTTAAGATTGGTGGATGACTTTTTGAGACTAATTCAGGGAAGTGTATTTTTGCTAAACACTTTTTTGTAAGTTTTCTTGTATATTGTGAATTGGTTACTGATCAAGGAGAATTTTTTGGTAGTTTTCTGTGGTGGTTTGAGGGATTGGGGTTTCTTGCCTCCTTTTTCCTTCCTTTAAAAAAAAAATCCTGTTTGAGAACTTTCTTGGGCGGTGGCATCATTAACGAGCCAACTTCACCTAAAATCCTAATTCTATGCAGAATACACTTCACTCTTTCAATGTATGAGCCTGAATTGCATAAAAATCTCTTGAATACCATATTGCTATAATGTTAAAAACTCTCCGTCACTGCCTTGACTGGTGGCCAAATGCAGAGACAAATGGACCGGGAGTCCGAGAACCTGATTCCTCGCCTGGGAGGGTGAGTCTTCCTGCTGTTATTCACCATCCTGCTTTTTCTCGTCAGCCCTTTTTGAGGCTGATCTATGATGCGTGGCCCAGAGTCATGAAATTAAAAGCAAACATGACTGGTCAGAACCTGATGAGCCAAAAAAGCGTTAGCCACACAACCTCTCTTCATTTCCAAAGTTCTAGACGAAATAGCCCTCATCGGCAAGCCCTCTTTTCCCACAACAGTCTACTCTTCAGCCCCCTGTGAGTTGGTCTCCGAGCCTGCCACCACTCTCGCAGAGGAGCAGGATGTCAGCGCCCCTTACTGATGGTGATGTTGTTTGGTCTTGATGTCTTGACCTAAAGTGCTGTCTGGGGGTTGTTCTTTAAAGTTACTATTTATTTCTCCTTGTAATTAATAAATATCTTACAGGAGAGATTTTAAAACTATGCAAGTACAGATCTTTCTTGCCTTACGATGAGGCTTTATCCTAATAAACCTGTTGTAAATTGAAAATAGTGTAAGCTGAAAGTGCATTTAATATGCCTCAGCTACTGAACATCATAGCTTAGCATCTTCTACCTTAAAAGTGCTCAGAATACTTCCACTTGCCTACAGCAGGGCAAAGTTATCTAACACCAAGCCTGTTGTATAATGGTATTGAATATCTCATGTAATTTATCAACTGCTGTACCGAAAGTGGAAACCAGAAGGACTGCACGGTGCAGAAGAGCTCTGAGTGTAGTGATTGGTAATCCTGTGATTGCGAGTCTGGCAGGGAGCTGGGGCTCGCTGCCACTCACCGCCTCTGCCCAGCAGCGTGAGGGACTATTGTACCGTGTATCATTAGCTGGGGGGAAGGATAAAAATTCAAAATTTGAAGTAGAGTTTCTGCTGAATGCTTGTTGCTTTTGTAAAGTCATTGTAAAGTCAAAATATCACAAGTTGAACCCTCATAAGTCGGGGGCCATCTGTATCCAGCTTCTCCTCACACGTTCACCCGCTAAATTTTAGCATCTTGCCGGTGGATCTTGCCGACAGCCATCGTGACTCTGTGGTATTGGCAAATTTCTATTTCCCTCATTCTTTCTATATTTAGTAATTACATTTCTCCTGTAAGTTACCCTCCCTATTTATTTATTCAGTAATTTATTTATATCAGTATGAATTCACGGATATTTGTTTTTTTCTGTGGGCTGTAATTAAATACTGCTTATTTTGTTGTTCATAGTCTTCCAGCTTTGGCTACTGGGAACCCTTTCAGGTTGTCTCCTGGGAATTTTCCACAAGATGCCATCCTTTTCTGAATGCTTCTAACTTGCTACACCCTGCTTAAGTCCTCTCCCTTCCCCTCCAGCAATACCCTGTATGACTTTCTGATGGGTTCTACCTCCCATCTCGTGAACTCTGCGGCTTCCCCCAGGGCCATCCATTTACTTAGGCCCCTGTCAATCTCAGTCATTTCATTAATGCCTTTGCCATTTTTGCTAAATCTACATTCTACCCAGATTGTGATTCACTTACTACATTTTTGAAAATGTCTTCTCTCTGTTTTTTAAACTTTAATACATCTACTTTATTTATTTTTTTAAAGATTTTATTTATTTATTGAGAGAGAGAGCACAAGCCAGGGGGAGAGGCAAAGAAAGGGAGAAGCACGCTCTCTGCCAAGCAAGGAGCCTGACGTGGGGCTCCATCCCAGGACCTCAGGCTCATGACCTGAACCGAAGGCAGATGCTTAACTTGACTGAGCCACCCAAACACTCCTTAATACATCTACTTTAGAAGGAAAATTTCAAATCACCTCAAGCAAAGGGTTTTACCCAGGCCAAAATCAGATTCCCTGATTGCCGCTAAGATGTCTTTTTACAGTTAGCTCGTTTGAATCCAGATTCAAACATGATCTACAAATTGTATTTGGTTGTCTTGTCTCTTGAGTCTTACTCTAAAGCAGTCTTAATTTTGAGTCTTAATTTTTTAAGGCCTTGTGTGACCCCAAGGATAATGTAGGATGTACCTCCCTCCTTTCCTCACCCAATTCCCAATATATGTAACAGTTTGGGTACTCTTATGTTCTGGTTTAATTTGTAATTTGAAACCACTTACTTTTAAAACTCCTTATTTACATTGTGGTAAAAAGTCCCATATAACATAATATTTGCCATCTCAAACATTTTTAAGTTTGCAGCTCAGTGGTATTAATTATAGTCACATTATTGTTCAGCAGATCCCGGGACTTTATCATCTCGCAAAACTAAAACTCTACACCCATTAAGCAGTAACTCCACATTCTCCCTTTCCCCAGCCCTGTGACCATAATTCTAGCACCCTTTTGTCCGTTAAGGTTTTGTGTGACTATGCAAATGATACCGGACGGCACTGTGCCAGTCGTCCTGTGGGATGTCCCCATTCTAAATCTGTCTGCTTTGCTTCCTGTGGTGTCCTTAAGCGTATTCCTCTCTGTATTTTCTGCAAATGGAAGTTAGTGTATCAGAGACTTGGATTCGTCTTCAACTTCCTTGGCAAGAATACCTTTTAGGTAGTTTTGTGCGCTTTACCAGCATGATCTGGAGTTGGCTTTTCCCGGGGGCCCAGCCTTTTAAAGTCATTCTCCAAGTCAATGCCCCAGTCAGAGGCAATGAGGTTTCAAAGTGTTTGCCATCTCTGGGTTATACATAGGCCAGCTGCTTTCGTTCCTTCTGCATTACCTCCTCCGGATTCCTCTACATTCCTCCATCACTCCAGACTGGTCTTCAGACACTTGAATTAAGAGGTGGTGGGAGCTCCTTGAGGAGCCTGGGTGTGGGCCATTTGTTGAGAAGTCTGGGCCGGGGCTTCAGACTGCTCGAGGAGCCTTAACTAGAGAAAGGAGCATGACTTTGACCAATTTTGTTCTGATGCTTCTTTCATGCTAAAACTGGAATCGGTGACGATACGGGATAGTTGACTCTGCCTGTCACCCCTGAACTATTTGAACATGTGGAAGACAAACATACCACTGCCTCTGTGTTTTACACACTTGACCTGCCAAGACGCTACATACCTCAGCCTGTTGTTTTAGCTTTAAGCTCGCTGCTATCCTGTGGGCTCCCGAGGATAATGCTTTGCTGCTTCCCTGCTTTTCCCACGCAGTTCCTAACCTGTGACAGGGCACTGCTCTTTCATTCAGGTTAATTTTTTTTTAATTTAGAAATACTCATGTTTTAAACTTTTTTTTGTGATTATGCAAGTAATATATATTCTTTGAAGATTAGAAAATGACATGTTTTCCTTTGACTATTTGTAGTGCCTCTCCCAGATACACTTGCTGCTAAAATTGTCCAGATATTTTTCCTATGTATAGATCCATATAGATTTTTATATAAAAATATTTTATGAAATACAATTTTACCATTGGCACTGTTTTGAAGGGTATAATTTTATTCTAATATATCATGAATATCTTTCCATATCCGTATTTATGCCCCTAACTTTTGTTTTACAGGACTGCCTAGTACTTGGTTACATAGATGTGTCCTGATTTATTTTCTAGCACTAGCCTTCTAAAGTTGTAAACTGACATTGGATTTAATTTATCTTTTATGTGTACCTTACTGCTGTCATTACACTTCCCTGTTGCCTCTTAGGCCTTAGCATTTCCTTATCAAGTCACTCTAACATCTTTGCATATGGCCATGTTTCCTAAGAGGAAATTCCCAGCAGTAGAATTTCTGGGCCAAGAAGTATATATATCTAAAAGGTTTTAGAAACCTTCCTGGCCGCATCCCAGCAAAGTCTGAAAGTTGTGATTTTTTTTTTCTCTAAACTATTCAGCTCTCTCCCACTTTTCTCCTTGAAGAATTTGCTCTGTGAACTCATCTAACAACAGGACTGAAGGCAGACCTAGAAAGAGTCACAGGCAAAGTTTGTTAGAACCCTAATTCTAACAGAGTTTTATAGGGTTTACTTCTCTCACTAAGCAAATACTAGTAAGCATATTAGGAAAATTTTGGAAAGCGAGGAAGGCTAATAAATTTCCTAATAGTCTCAGAATCTCAACATGTACAAGCCCAGGGATGTGGTTATGTTTACAGGTAGAAGAGCTCTTGGCAGAAAAGGGAGAGTGTGGGCTTCCAAGCCAGGCTGACCTGAGGTCAAATCTTAGTCCCTTCTTGGAGCCTGGTTGGTCAAACTTTGTTTCCTCCGGATGAGGGATACCAGTGCTTCCCCGGAACTGTCCGAAGGCCTGGAGCTCATTTGCACAGAAAAGCCCAACGGTGTCTGGTACAGAGTAGGCAGGAACTGCTAGGATAGAGTATTTTGTTTCCATGTATTTTTCATTTACTTTTTAAGACTTCCTTAGTGATAGCAAACCATAGAACTGTAAACCAGGTCGTTTCATACTTTAGTATTCTCTGTACAAGTTAAGTTTTTCTGTGTGTAAGGGCTTCTCATGTATGTGTTGCAGATTTGAAGTTCTCTTTTTCTCATTTCATAATCACATTCTTAAATGACTAATTATAAAAAGGTCTGGTTAACAGAGCATAAAGCATTGTATTTTTAGTTTTCTTAGGATAGATTTCCAAAAAGTGGTGTTATTAGGTGAGATGTGGTATAAATATTTTTATGGCTCTTGAAACATCCTGATAAATTGCCTTCTGGAGGGGCCATGCCTTTTGTAGCAAAGGGAGGTCCAGGGGTGTGAAACAGGTGACAAACCGTCCTCCCTCCTGAGTCACGACAAGTGTTGCTGCTCAGTTATGTTCTGTGGGTCCGCTGCACTGGAAGAACCTTCCACAACACGACGGCCCTCCGGGCAGACAAAACAAACCGCAACGTTTGTGCGTGCGAAGAAATGGCTTTGCCATGCCTGGTATAAATAAGCATGTGAACAACTTTACCAGCAATGGGTGGGTAACTCACTTAAAACAAACCAACAAAAAAGTTAGCCTAATTGATAAACCAAAAAAGTGATTCTTTGCTTACTAATGGATTTTCCACAGATGCTTTTCAATTTCTTTGTGAACAATATAGATACTTTGCCTTTTTAGCTAGTGTGTCTTCATGCCTTTTCTTGTTGATTTGCCTGAAATCGTGTTTTTTTTTTAATTTAAATTCAATTTAGTTAATGTATAGTATGTTGTTAGTTTCAGGCAGAATTTAGTGATTCATCGGTTGCATGTAACCCTCAGTGCTCATTCCATCAAATGCCTCCTTAATGCCCATCCCCCAGTTACTCCATCCCCTGACCCACCTCCCCTCCTGCAACCTGTTTCTTTCCTATGGTTAAGAGTCTCTTATAGTTTGCCTCCCTCTATGTTTATCTTAATTTTTCCTTCCCTTCCCCTTTGTCCATCTTTTTGTTTCTTAAATTCCACAGGAGCGAAATCATATGGTATGTGTCTTTCTCCGACAGACTTATTTCACTTAGCATAATACCCTCTAGTTTTATCTGTGTTGTTGCAAGTGGCAAGAGTTCGTTCTTTTTGACGGCTGAGTAACATTCCACTGTATATACGCACCACAGCTTCTTTATCCATTACCTCTTGATGGACATCTGGGCTCTTCCCTTAGTTTTTAAAGTAGGCACTTCTGAAGGATGAATGTTTTTCATTTTAAAGTAATACTTGGCTCATTAAAGGTAACTCCTATTTTATAGAAAGGTAGAACTCTCTTCCCTTTGCCCCCACAATGTCCCATATACCATGAACACCATTTTCTTATAACTTAAAAATAATTACTAGCTTCATGAAAGTGGCTGCTTCTGGGGAGTAGTGGGGAAAGGTCTAGTTTTCACAGGACCTCTGCCTTTTCACTTTTCTACCCATGTGACTGTATCACTTATTACAAGACGTTTAGTTTTCACAGAGCTGCGATCACTCCGTGTGTGCAGTAGTGCAGATCCTGTCCCGCCCCCGTCGTACCCCTGCGCCCTGCTGTCTCACCTCCTGGTCCACTAGCACCTCATCAACAGCTGTGCCACAGCTTTCCACGTGGCGCCCTCCTCTGCCGTTCGAATGTTTGACTTAGCTCTGATTTCTCAGAGTTGTAAATGATATTGCAGTGAACATAGTGGTGCTTAAATGTTTTTCCAGATTTAGGATGCTGTCCTAGGTTTTGCCAAAGGCGAATCACTGGGTCAGGATGGCAATGATCATTGTAAGGTTCTTAGTACATACATCCAGGCTCCCTTGAAAACATTATACCAGTTTGCACTGCTGCCTCTAAAGGGATGGTTATTTTCCACACATCCTGTTGGCATTATGTATCAACAGCATTTTTCTCCTTTGTTGATTTAATAGGGGAAAGGGCATCTAATTTTATTTTATTTTATTTTATTTTTTTAAAGATTTTATTTACTCATTTGAACGGAGATCACAAGTAGGCAGAGAAGCAGGCGGAGAGAGAGGAGAAAGCAGGCTCCCCGCTGAGCAGAGAGCCCGATGCGGGGCTCGATCCCAGGACCCTGGGATCATGACCTGAGCCGAAGGCAGAGGCTTAACCCACTGAGCCACCCAGGCGCCCCAAGGGCATCTAATTTTAAATGCATTTATTTCATTCTTAAGGAGGTTGAACATTTCCCTCTAAGTTTGTCAAGCAATTACATTTTTCCCGTCTTTGCATGATCTTTGTGGCCTTAATACGTTTCTATCAATTTAAATAATCTCTTTATATAATAAATATTTTTATACAGTTCAATCCTGTGTTCCAAGACTACAAAATCTAAACTTCTCTAAACAGTGTTTTAATTATTTTATTTTCAAATCTATTTTAACTACTCTTGAATGACTTTGATATATTGTGTGAAGTAATCAAAATTACCCATTCTTTTTTTTTTCCTTTTTTTTTTAATTAAATTTTTTATTTATTTTCAGCGTAACAGTATTCATTGTTTTTTCACCACACCCAGTGCTCCATGCAATCCGTGCCCTCCCTAATACCCACCACCTGGTTCCCCCACCCTCCCACCCCGCCCCTTCTAAACCCTCAGGTTGTTTTTCAGAATCCATAGTCTCTCATGGTTCACCTCCCCTTCCAATTTCCCTCAACTCCCTTCTCCTCTCCATCTACCCTTGTCCTCTATATTATTTGTTATGCTCCACCAATAAGTGAAACCATATGATACTTGACTTTCTCTGTTTGACTTATTTCACTCAGCATAATCTCTTCCAGTCCTGTCCATGTTGCTACAAAAGTTGGGTATTCGTCCTTTCTTATGCCTCCATCAGAAAATTACCCATTCTTAATTGCTCCAACCTCAATTATTAGTAAATGACTCATAGTCATAACACATTATTGTATAGTGTAGGATCTATTATCTGGACCATCTACATTGTTTCATTGACTTGTTGTCCTATTTTATTTTTGATCTATGTTCTTCTTAATTTTTATAGCCTTATATTTGGGTTTTCTATCGTACCTTTAAAAAGTGTATTTATATATATGCATATTGATGTGAAAAATACATAATTGTATTCTTCTGGATGAAAATTTATGTTTATCAATTAAAAAGTCTTGATGAATTTGTAAGTACATGAATTTGTAAGTACACTAGAGGAAAAAAATTATTCCCTTTTAATCTTAGCATCCTGGAACATACTGTCTTTTCAATCAAAGTTTATAGTTTACTTCTCATCACGTACAAGTTTTCCTTTGTCATTCCTACATACTGTTGCAGTGGGGGTTTCCTTGTGTGTGGTTTTTCTTTTTTGTTAGGGTTCTCATTTAAAAAAGGCAGTGTTCCAGGAATGGGGTCACTTCAGTGTTGCCCCACTGCACGTACCCAAGCCAACCAAACGCAAGTTCCACAAGCAGTTGGGGGCCACAGATACTCCTGAAATATTGATGTAAGTTGGAGACCCTTTCTTCAGGAAATCCGAGAAGCCTAGCAGTGTGCATGGTGTGTGTGTGTGTGTGTGCGCGCGCGTGTGTACCCACACACATACTTATGAATATGACCCCAGTGCGTCAGCCATGCCGCCACATTAGCTTCAAATCTCTCCTCCCACTGATACTTCCAGTTGGGAAGCTCTGGGTTCAGTGCTGATGCCTGGGCCATCAGGTCTCCTACAGGTGGGATCCTGAAGGAGGAAAGAAGTAGAGGACCCACAGCCTGGCACCTGGCCCACTTCAGCCTCTCAGGTAAAATGTTAGGCTTGGAAGAGAGAAGGGAGCTGGGTTGTGAATCAGCCCTGTGAGGTGTACGTGAAGGAGCCAGGTGGGCAGGATGGGGGACGTCATGAAGAGGAAGGGGGATAATCCTCGACAAAGCACCTCTTGTCACATGATCTTTGATTTTTCAAGAGATGCTGGAATACTCAGTTTTTATGTGATGTCTCCCAATATTTTAATCAAAGCAACTAATTAAAAAAATCCACTCAGGACCATAAAACACTTGTGGGCTATGTCTGGTCCATAGGTCCTATCTTGAGGCATCTGAGTCACTAGGGGCCAGATCTGCTGCTGACTAGGTAGGGATTTAGAGTGGATAGACTGAGCGGGGCAGTCATTTGCTCAAGAGCACACAGGCAGAAATCGGTGGTATCATAACTGACTCCAGGTCATGCCCAAGTGAGTCCCCAGCCCTGCTATCACCTAGCCCGTGGTTTTAAGGCAGGGTTTCTCCGTGTGTGGTCCCTGGAGCAGCGGCATCCTGTTACCTGGTGTGCTAGACTAGTGACGGCCCACAGAGATCAGGTCCTAATCCCTGGAACTTTTAAACGTTGCCTTATTTGGAAAAGGGGGCTTTTCAGAGGTGATCAAGGAGTCTGAGATGAAGAGATTATCTGGGTTGGCCCTAAATGCCACTAACATATCCTTATAAGCAAGCAGAATGAGATCGATCTCTCTCTCACACACACATGCAAAATTTTAAGACTAGAATGATTCAGCCACAAAACAAGAACACCAGCCGCTGAAGAGGCAAGGAAGGGCTGTTCCCTAGAGGCTCCAGGTTACGGCCCTGCTGACATCTTGTTTTCAGCCACCAGGTTTGTGGCAATTTGTTAAAGCAGTCCCAGGAAGCGAATGTATCTAGGAATATCTTAGAAATTCTGAGGCTCCCTCCCAGACCTGCTGAACAGGAGATTCTGGGAATGGGGCTTAGCACCCTGTTTTAACAAGCCCTCCAAGGAATCTGTTGAAAGCTGTAGCTGCAAAAACACTGGCTTAAGGCAAGGGCTGAAAAAACAGGGACCAGGCATTTTGTGCAAATGTGATACGGGGCCTGCGGCAGAACTGGAGGTGAGTTTGACCTAAAGGCATTCGCGCGTCTGCATGACGTGCTTGGCCCCCGCAGGCGTGTGAGCTTTTCAACCTTGTCCCGAACCAGTATTTCTCAAACTTCCGTGTACAATAAAGAAAAAGGTAATAAGCAAAACAGGGTGGTGTGTGCTACAAAGAAAAAGCTGGTAAATAGGCAGAGGGAGTGCCAGTGGGGAGGGCTAGTTTTAGACCGGGTGGTCCAGGAAAAGCTTTCTGAAGAGGTGACCTTGTGAGAAGGCAGCCAAGGAACATTAGGGAGGAGAGGGTTCTGGGCAGAGGAAACAGCATGAGCAAAGATCCTGAGGTCAGAAAATAGCTTAATGTTCAGAGGAAGTGCTGGGAGAGCAGTGCTGTCACAACCCGCTCGAGGAACTAAATGTGTCCCGTGTGACTCTGCTTGGAGAGGAATCCTGAAAGCTTGTGCCTGGCTTCTTCCAGACCTCACCCCATGCGCCTCTTTGCTGCCTTTTGCTATAACTCTTAGCCATGACTATGACTATATGCACAGTCCTTTGTGTCCTCTTACTGATTCACCAAACATGGGTGTGGTTTTGGGAACCCCTGAGGCATATCCCCATGACTAATGTATGTGATGTCTCAGACTTCCCGGGGTGAAGGCAATCTGAAGGTTCCACGTGCATAGTATGTTTTATTAAGAACCGCTGGAAGTCAGTTGCCACGAAGGTCTTCCTCACCCTCACTGTATGCATAGGATTTCTCCCTGGTATGGATCCTCTGATGTACTTTAAGGGATGAATCACAACTAAAGGCTTTTAGACATTCCTTACACTCATGGGGTGTCTTGATGCTGTGGGTCCACTGGTGCTTGGTCAGGGACGAGCAGTACCTGAAGGCGTCCCCGCACTGCTTACATGTATAGGGACTCTCCCCAGTGTGAGTTCTCTGATGGAGGCCGAGGGAGGAGCTGTAGCGGACAGTCTTCTCACAGTCCCTGCATTTGTAGGGTTTCTCTCCTGTGTGTTTTCCGGTGCTGGATGAGGGAGGACCTGTACCGGAAGGGTTTCCTGCAGTCGGGACACTTATAGGGGTTCTCACCTGTATGAGTTCTCTGGTGGAGATTAAGGGATGAGACCCAGCTAAAGGCCTTCCCACATTCACTGCATCCGTAAGGTTTCTCCCCACTGTGGATCCTCTGGTGCTGGCTGAAGAATGACTGATCGCTAAAGGCCTTCCCACACTCATCGCACTGATAGGGTTTCTCGCCAGTGTGAATCCTCTGATGGGAGAGAAGGGCTGAGCGTTTGCTGAAGCCTTTCCCACATTCGTTACAGAGAAATGGCTTCCTGCCACTGTGGGTGATCTGGTGCTCCCGGAGGGAGGAGCTCCGCCTGAAAGCTTTGTCACAGTCCTCACACTTGTATGGTTTCTCTCCAGAATGAATTCTTTGATGCTGAGTAAGGTTCGCCCTCTGGCTGAAGGCCCTCGTGCACTCACTGCATTCATAGGGTCTCTCCCCTGTGTGGATCCGCCAGTGCTGAGTAAGGAAGGACTTGGAGCTGAAGGCTCTCCCACATTCAGGACATCCACAGCCTTTCTTCTCTGTGAAGCTGCTCAGAGATTCCACCAGGATTGGCATCTCGGAGAGGCTGTTCTCTCTGCAGGCCTTTATGAAGTTCATGTCCCGAAGTCCTTCCTTTTGGGGTGACTCTGCAGAGATGTTGTGCTTTGAAGGTATCCTGTTGTCAGGCCCAGTGCCCCAGTCTGAAATAAAGTTTGCAAAACCAAATTCCTGGAAGGTGTGAGACAGAACACTGAAAATCAGATGGCTGCGCCACTACCCATGGTGACTATCAGTCTTACTTGTCAGCCCGACCATGCTCTAGTCCCCAGCGATCTCAATCAAATACAAATCCAAGTGTTGGTTAGCATTTTTTAAAAACACTTTATTTATTTATTTGATAGAGAGAGACAGTGAGAGAGGGAACACAAGTAAGGGGAGTGGGAGAGGGAGAAGCAGGCTCTCTGCTGAGCAGGGAGCCCAATGTGGAGCTCGATCCCAGGACCCTAGGATCATGACCTGAGCCGAAGGCAGACGCCTAATGACTGAGCCGGCCAGGTGCCCCATGTTGGTTAGCATTTACAATCACTTCAGGTAAAGGAAATTATCTATGATCGTGTAGGTGGGCCTCACCCAATCCGTTGAAGGCCTGCAGAGCAAAAACAGGTGTCAGAGAGAGGAAATTTTGCCTTAAGACACAGCATCAGCTGCTGCTTGTTTCCAGCCTGCTGGGCAGCCCCACACATTGTGTACACACCAGCCCCACAAATGTGTGTCATTTCTTAAAGTAAAGCCCTCAATATATATAGTTTATTGGTTCTGTTTTTCTGGAGAATTCTGACTGATGTATCAGCTCTCTAATGAGGCTTGACACCTGGAGCCAGGCTGGGTTAAGGGGGAAGCATGCACAGATTATAAAATCGGGGAAAGCAGAGTTGACTGACAGAGGAAAGAAACATGTCAAGGATGAATCCAGCTCATCTGGGAAGATGAGAACCTGGAAAGGGCAGACCAGGACACTGGGGCCTCAGAAGCCCACGTGGGCTGGAGTGAGCCCTCACTACCTCGCAGCCCGGGCTCCACAGCTGGCGCACGCGCACACTCGGTTTTGGGCCGGCGCTGTTCTTCAGTGAGTCATGGAACTAAGTCAGGTTCCCTACCTTGGCCCCAGTGACATCTTGGGCCAGGCAGTTCTCTTGTGGGGACTGTCCTGGGTATTGCAGGATGGCAGGCAGCATCCCTGGCCACTTCCCCTCTGCACCACAGCGCCCTCTCAGCCGGGACGACCAAAGAAGTCTTCAGACACTGCTACAGGTCCCCTCGGGGCAAAACCGCTCCGGGTTGAGACCACGGTTTTAGTAGGTTGTGGCAAGTTTTAAACAATCAGACAGAATGGAGAACAGTGTACTGTGTATAGTAAGGACAAGCATCCTGTCATACAATTTATTTTTTAATTAATTTATTTATTTTTAAAGACTTTATTTATTTGACAGCGAGAGATCACAAGTAGGCAGAGAGGCAGGCAGAGAGAGAGAGAGAGGAGGAAGCAGGCTCCCTGCCAAGCAGAGAGCCTGATGCGGGGCTCGATCCCAGGACCCTGAGTTCATGACCTGAGCCGAAGGCAGAGGCTTAACCCACTGAGCCACCCACATGCCCCACTTTATACAATTTTTATTTCATTTATATCTGATGGATACACAGCATGTGCAGTGGGCTGCGAGGTAAAATGTACCTTTTACCAGGGTTGTGGGAGAAACAAGTCTGAGGCACACAGACATGAGGCGGTCAGTTCCATCGCAGGGACTGAGCAAGACAGAGCCAGAAAGAAGGCAGAGAGAGGTGGAGGCAGAGGCAGAAACAGGCTTTAAACTGAACTGAGATGTCTATAGTGCGTTCTCAGTGGGCACCCTTCAATGGGATCCCGCTGACTGGGCCCTTGGTGACCCTCCTCTGGGCTCTCCTCCCCCCGACACATTCCAGCCAAACACTGGCATATACTGAGTGTTCAGCAGGAGTCAGCTACCAATAATGGCTAACCCAAGTGTGGCCAATTAAAAAGCTCAGTCCCCTGGCCTCCAGCTGGCTTAAGAAAGAGAACAGATACGGTCTGATGGCACTAGGCCCTGCAACTTCCGTTAGAACTTCTGGGAAAGAAAGCCTTCTGCCCTGCTGGGACCAGCGTGTCACTGAACCCACTGCTGCCAGAAACAGAAGGGGCCAGCCCAGGAGTGGAACCAAGAGAGGAAGAACCAGAATTGAGAAACACAGAGTGGGAGTCTATAGAGGACCAAAGAGACTAAGGCCAGGAAGTAACACTTGAGCTCCTGGATCCAGCCATGCCTGAAGTCTGAGTTACCCTTAACTTTTCCATTATGTTCATAGAGAGAGGTGGACACTTCAGGGGAAGGAGTGTGGGAGGACCCTCAGGGGCACTGAATGGCTGAGCCCCAACCCAACACAGTGCTGACATTCCTGATGCCCCTTGGCTTCTATGCAGTGAGGTGGGGTCTGAGTTCACTGATAAGTCACTGACCTTACCCAGTGAGACCAGGTTCCTGTAGTTCTCCAGCATGACGTCCCAGTACAGTGCCTTCTGGCCAGGACTCAGCTGCCCCCACTCCTCCTGGGAGAAGTCCACCGCCACATCCTGGAATGCGATCAGCTCCCGGAATGACAAGGCCACAGCATAACTGGCCCTTCACGTGGCCATAGGGAAAGGGGGCCTGAGGTCAGGAGGGGAGTCAAACAAGAAAAGAGTGGGTCAGGCTGGGTTCAGGACTCACCACGGCGTGGCCGAGGTTGCATGTGGTGGTCCAAGAGCTAGAACCAAGAGCTAGAAGAGCCCACAGACTGCTGAAGTCTGATTCCCGTGGGGCTCTATAGGGAAACTGCAATGCATTCAGTGTGACAAAGATTTACTGAGGTCCACTACTGCCGGGCACCCTTCTAGGCACTGGGGATACAGACCAAAACCCTGCCCTGGTGAGTCCCACATTCCAGTCAGGCTTAGACAATAAACCAGCCAAACAGCATGTCAGATGGTGCTACGTGCTACAGAGAAAAACAGGCCAGCAGGGACGAGAGTGATGGGACATTAGGTACCAGCTAGCGTGGTCAGGAGAGACTTTACAGGGCAGTGACTCTGGACGAAGACCTGAGGGAAGTGAAGAGGTCTGTGCCTCGTGGCTACTGAAGGTGCCAATATTTTACTGGCACTGCCGGTAATTTAAAACATGGATATTTGTACAAAAATCCAAATATCAGTGTTGGAAAACAGGAAACTTTTACACTGCAAAGCCTGGATTCCTGCAGTGACAACAGGCTGGAGCCTGGTCACAGTCGCCCCTGTAGAAGGGCTCAGTTTCCCACCGTGACTCCCCAACTCTGGGATCTCAAACTCAAGTGCCTACAGGTGGCTAGCGAGGTAACGGGCATGAATGAAGTAGGCCGCCTGAATGCTTACAGTTTTCTTGAAACGCATGGTCCTCCTTCATCTTGCTTCCATTTCTCCCTCTCCTGAGGGAAGAAATTCTCTGCTGACACAGGATGCAGTTTGCTGGGGACTGCGGCAAACGAGAAATCTTGTGTCCAAAGGGAGCGCCCCCACCTCAGCCCAGCGAGCAGTTGTCATGGAACATCGGCCTAGTGTTGCTACCTCTGACCCTGCCTGGTGCCCTCACGGGTCTCCCGCAGCGCTTACCATCCCTGAATGACCAGACTGGTGTCTTTGTGGAGTGTCCCCCACATCGTTCCTGGTCTCCACCCAAGCAGGGACCTCGTCAATCTCAAAAGGACTGCATCCCGGTGCCTACAGGGTGCCCCGAACACAGGAGGCCCACAGACATCCGCCAACTAACACGTGAAGCACACCCGCCACCACCACTACCGCACTGGGTGCTCCACACCCAACCAGGAGCGACATCCTGCCTTTCAGAACCCAGTGGCCCTCCCAGGGGAGACCAGCGAAGACTTACCTGGGGCCTCGCAGTCACAAGCCCGGGAACCATGCCCTCCTCTGCAAAGAACCTCTCCTGGTGGAGGCCTGAGATCCGAGCTGGGGGGAGGAGAGAGGAGGCCCGGCTGGGCCATCACACCAGCCCCTCCTCCGGGACCCGAAATGACCACATCCCTTGTTGGAGTTGGAGGAATGCGTTAAGCGGCACTGTTTCCTGCAGCCCGATCTAAGCTGAGAACTCAAACTCTGGAAACAAGGCACCTGGGTTTGAATCCCACCTATGACCCACGAACTGTATGACCTTGGACAAGTTCCAGGACCTCTCTCCGAGACTGTTTCCTTATTTGAGAAATGGAGATAAGAATGGTATCTACCTGCAGGGCATGGGGACAGCGTTACTGTGGCGGATGGTACTAGTGCCCCCAGTCCTTCACGCTCCCTGTAGATACACCCTTGGCCAGGTACCTCTGAGGTGACCTGTCACCTTAAGTGTGGTGTCTGTCCCCATCTCTTGACATCAGGTCTGGCCTTGTAACCCGTGTCGACCAGTGGTGGCCCTCATCGGCTCCTCCCCGCACCGACCCGCTGTTCCTCCTGCTTTAGGGCCTCTGTCCTCGCCCCTCCCTCTGCCGGCAACACTCTTCCTCTCACTTCTCCAGGTCATTCTCACCGTGCAGGGCTGAGCCTAGACCTCCGTCCTCAGAGGGTGTTTCTACCGGCCCAAACTCGGTGAGCCGCCCCAGCCCCTACGTCCCTCCGCCCTACCGCCCTCTAGTGCTTCCTCCGGAGCGTTTATCAGCGGCCCGCGCTAGTTCACTGTGTCCCCGGGAGAATCAAGTTCCACCACAAGCCGCACCACCCAGGAACAAAATTCCACAGGCATCCCCAAGAAATCTCGTGCACAAGGGACGACGACGCTTACAGACGAACGCAGCCCCGCGGACTCAGCGCAGTGTGGCCACCTGGTTTGGGGACACTTGTTATACTTGCGCACAAACACAACCACAAGCACATTGTTCGCTTCCTCAGGCAAGTGCCTGGAAGCCCTTCCCACAGGGACATCCAGCACGGCACAGGGACACGAACCACGAAAGCCACACGAACTCGCCCTCCACGTGCCCTCCCGCAC
Source organism: Martes martes (assembly GCF_963455335.1). Lineage (NCBI taxonomy): Eukaryota > Metazoa > Chordata > Mammalia > Carnivora > Mustelidae > Martes > Martes martes. The sequence goes on along the minus strand of NC_137905.1, from coordinate 58,051,738 downwards.
AAAACCGCAGACGGCCGCCGAACTCCACTACCAGAGCCACGAGAGTCACACGGGACTGGGCTCCCCGTCGCTCTAACGCCCCCACTCAGTCACATACGATCCCATACAATGACAAACTACCATCGACCCTCGCGACACACAGGTCTGCATTCAGTCACACAGACCCTCGGACGAGGACAAGCTCACACTCACACACCAGGCCCTTCAACACTCAACAGGCACACCCAGCCTCGGGCAGGCCGCGGACACTCCCAGACACTACCACCACCGCCACCACCAGCACCAGCACCACCAGCACCACCACCACCACCAGCACCACGGCCACCACCACCACCACCACCACCACCACGACCAGCACCACCAGCACCACCACCAGCACCAGCACCACCACCACGGCCACCACCACCACCAGCACGACCAGCACCACCAGCACCACGACCAGCACGACCAGCACCACCAGCACCAGCACCAGCACCACCACCACGGCCACCACCACCACCAGCACCACCACCAGCACCACCACCAGCACCACCCCCACCACACACACACACGCACGCACACCCCTCGAGAAGCAACTTCAGACACTCACGAAATCCCACCTGAACTCTGACAGCAAATCTTCCTCGGCAACGCCCCGCACTTGCACGCGCACACACACCGCCTCACACTCCGCTCACGGGGCCCCCGGCGCTCACCCCAGCAACCCGCAGAGACGCCTCACCACGCGGACGTCGCCGCATCAGACACACCCGACGTGCCCTCGTCACACACACACTCCCACCGAGTCGCGATCACAAAGTCACAGCAAGGGACACACGCATAGACCTACACTCGCTCGCCCGTCGCGCGGATCACGCGGGCACGGCGCCCAGACGCGGCCCGGCCGGAAGCGGAAGCGCTCCCGGCGCCCGGGCGCAGAGCACTCTGGGAGTTGTGGTCCGGAGAACGCGCTCCGGCGTACGCCCCGTGGCGCGGGGGCCCCGTCGTTCCTGGGTTCCGCTCCCCTCCTGTGAGAAGGAGGAGCCAGCCCGGCAGAGCGGATGCTCCCTGTCTCCGAAGTGGGGGGTAATAGCCCACACACGGTGAGGCACCGGGAGGCAGTAAGAGGGGAAAGGACGATGCTGCCCAGAGACGCGGCTTGGGAACGTCTCCGCGTCGTCCAGGCGGTGACGTCTGAAGCGCGTTTCCAGCGCGCGCAGCAGCAGCCGCGCTCCGGCTCGCCGGGGGGATCCGGGCCGAGGGAGGAGCCAGTGCAAAGGCCCTGAGACAGGGGGAAGGTTGATGTGTTTGAAGAACCGAGGTAACGCCCGCATAGCTCGGGGTGAAGGATGCAGGGCTGGGTTCAGGGGAGGCGCTGGAGAGCCCGAGGCGGCGGACGGGCACTGAAGGGCCGCAACAGGGGGACGGCGCGGCCCGATTCACGCGTTCAGCGGAGCCCGTGGCTGCTGGGTGGCGGGGGAGTTTGGGAAGCCGAGGGCGGAGGCAGGGCGATCGGACGGGAGGCCGTTGCAGTGGTGCGGACAGAGACGACGGTGTGCGGGTGCGGGTGGTGGCCGTGGGCGTGCTGTGACGTGCGCGGGGTTAAACCTGCGCTGGGGACAGGCGGACGTGGAGTGTCATGGGAAGAGGAGGGGGTCCGAGAAGCCAAAGTGCCTGCCGGGTTTCTGCCCTGAGTGCCCCCGGGCGGGGTGGAACCCGGGAAGGCGCGGGCGGAGGCCAGACAGCTGCGGGCACGTGGGCGCGGTTGGAAGTCCTCGCCGCGTATTCACTCGTCGTGGTTTAACGTCAGTGCATTCACTCACTAACCGTCTGTTTTTTGAGTTTTGGTCCTGGGACAGCTGCGTGCTGGAGCGGGCTGGGACGTCGCACAGGAGTTCACTTTAAATGTTCAGAAATGATGCAGATCGGTTGTTAGGCTGCGGACTCCTGGTTTGACATCAGCTGTGGTGAGGTTACTTAGGCCATGGCAGCTGGCAAATGCTACAGTATTTTTCTCCAGAGAGCTGGCTTTCCAGCTCGCCGTTGGCTAATAGGAAACTAATTCATTCAGCTTTCATTCTGGTGTGTGGGGGACAGATCTGTAAACAGATACCTAAACAATTTATTGAAACTGCAATGTGTATCTTGGAGAAATGGGCATTCTGAGAGCGTGGAAGGAAAATGACTTAGGTTGAGCCAGGAGGGGGGATCAGGAAGTGGTGTTTGAGCTGTGATCTGAAGGCTGAGCAGCACGCTCTCCTGTGTTTTATTGAGAAGGTGTCATCGTTGATTGGCGGTGTCTTTCTCATTCTTAGCGGAGTGTAAAATAAGAGTCTGTCTTCCAATCAGTGGTGGTTTGGATTCAGCTGCACTTACTAATCTGATTAGGGGAGGGTTGTTTGAGCTGGGTTTGTGGAGCCCAAAGAGGCATGCAGGTGTGCCACACGTGAGTGTGGGGAAGGGGCTAAGAAGCCATTAAGTGCTCAGAAGGCCCGGCCCTCTGACTCCAGCTAGCGCCACTCCGGCTCTTGCTTTTTGTTGTTCTGCGTCACGTTTGTTTATTCAGAGAAATACATATTGAACGCCTAGTGCGTGCCAGACGGTATGCTGCACACCGGGGCCGCAGCACGCAGAAGGCAGCGCCGCTCTCATGGAGGTTATATCTGGAAGGGGCGGTGGGGATTTGAGGCAGAACAAACAAACTGAATAATCTAGGTAATTATAGGTGGCGAGAAATGCAAGTAGGAAATAAAACAAAATGAGGGCATTGAGAGTGACCAGGAGATGACCTGCTTTGGATGGGAGGATTGTGGAGGCTCCTTTTCTCTTTTTGGACAATTTATGTCTCTCCCAAGGGTTACGCATTTGACCAAGAGGCTGGTATCCTCAAGGATATGTTGGTAGCACAGCAACGGTTTCCTAAAACCTCCCCACAACGTGTCTTAACAAAGTAAGGTTGCTTTAAAAAAAAAAAAAATTATTAATTTATTTTTAGAGAGGTGGGGGCAGAGGGAGAAGGAGAAAGGATCTTAAGCAGGCTCCATGCCCAGCATGAAGCCTGATGCGGGGTTTGATCTCATGACCTGAGCCGAAATCAAGAGTCAGACACTTAATTGACTGCACCACCCAGGCGCCCCAAGGTGTTTCAGGTCAAAGAGAAATACAGCCTAATTTTTATCATTCAAAAATAGAACCCTGGGTGCTTCTGGAGTAAAATTATCAATCCTTTCCCCACCCTCTTAACTTTGGGTAAATTGCCTAATCTATCTGTATTTTATTTTCCTTATCTGCAAAGTGAAGAGAATTACAACCACGTCACAGAAGTGTTTCAAATGTTAGAGATAGTGCATATAAAAGTGAGTAGTAAAGATGGTCTGGGAACAAAAGAGGAATTGGGAGTATGATGACAGGATGGAATAAAAAGATAGATGGTCGCTCATCAAAAGAGTGGATGTGGAGGAATGAATAAAAAGTAGGAACTGTTCTCAAAAAATAAAAATAAATTAAAAAAAAAAAAGGAACTGTTCTTTCCTTCTTTCTAGAGTTTTATCTCGGCGCATGGCAACCCAGCTGGAGACACATTTCCCAGCCCCCTTTATGGGTCAGCATGGTCATGTGACTAAACACTAGCCAGTGCAGTATTAGCAGAAGTGACGTGTGCAACTTCTGGTTTACATCTTAAAAGCATGTTGCTTGCCCTCTACTTCCTCTCTGTTCCTTCCTGAAGCCAGATTGTGAATGAGGTGCTGGTGAGCTCTCTCTCACCTTGCGGATAAGGAGAACTTAGGGAATGGTAGAGCAATGAGATAGGAGGAACCTGGTCTCAGAACAACTTTGTGGCACAGAGACACCAGGATTACCTCAAGCACAGATGTTTAAATGAAAGGGAACTAAGCCTTCTGTATCATTTAACCCACTGTTGGTTGTTTCCTATGAAAGCAACTGAACCAAAAATCCAACTCATGCAAGGCTACCAGGTAAACATGGTAGAAAGATGAAAATGCCTTTGACATTCCCTTGGGAAGGAGTCACATGAAGATGATGCAGTGTATATGGGCAAGTCCAACATGGCCTATTTTTCTTCTGGAATATTTGCTGCTGCTTCTGATGAAGTCATTGGCTTGCATTCAGGACAGATATTAGATGAAAAATGTCTACCGCTAACCACGAAGCACGTTGAGTAGGCCAAGGTGTGCCCACCTGCGGAAGGCCCGTGGAAACTGAAAGGGAGGTCTCCTATTGGACTCTCTGGGACACAGGGTCATCGAAGGGGCTCTTGGATGGAATGATCCCACTATTTAAATTATTCACTCCCTGTCCCTCCGTCTTCGTACGTATAGTCACATTTGCCTGAATTAACTGCACATCGGACATATCTCTAGCTCACCTGGACATCTGCTAGGTAGATGCATGACTCATTGTCATCCAGCTTGGTTGCCGACTTTTTGGCTACAGGTGTGTTCCTTGTGGTGTCTGGAGGCACTGGCACCTCTACCGCGGCCACAGGGGCCTCCTGTGAGGGTGGGTTGCTGGCTCCCTCCCGTGTCCAGATGCCAAGTCCTAAAATGGCCCCCGAGGGTACAGCTTCTGCAGGGCTCCCTTCATGTCCTTGTTCCTCAGGCTGTAGATAAGTGGATTCAGGGTGGGCGTGAGGACAGAGTAGAAGACAGCTGCCACGAGGCCTCGCGTCGGGGAGTAGCTGGTGCGGGGCTGCATGTAGGCAGAGCTGCCAGTGCCGTAAAACAGCAGCACAGTGGCCAGGTGGGAGGAGCACGTGGACAGGGCCTTCCAGCGGCCGGCGGTGGAGCGGATCCGACACACAGTGGCCAAGATGCGGACATAGGACAAGACAGTGAGGCCAAAGCAGCTCATGATGACGCAGCCGCTGACTGCAAACCCTGCAGCCTCGTGGGCATCGGCATTGGCACAGGCTAGCCGCATGAGTGGGGGGATGTCGCAGAAGAAGTGGTCGATCACGTTGGGGCCACAGAAGGGCAGGGAGAAGGTGTTGGCTGTGTGGAAGGCTGAGAAAACGAGCCCACTGCCCCAGGCCACCGACACCAGGGAGACGCAGGTCTCGGGGCTCATGGCGGCTCTGTACATCAGGGGCCTGTAGATGGCCAGACAACGGTCGAAAGCCATGGAGGTGATGAGGAAACACTCCGTGGACCCAAGGCAGACAAAGGCAAAGAGCTGGGATGCACACGCATGGAGGGAAATGTCCCCGGAGCCCAGCGTGGTGGCCACCAGGGCCCGGGGGAGGGTGGTGGACACGGAGCAGATATCCACCAAGGAGAGGTGTTTGAGGAAGAAGTACATGGGCGTGTGCAGGTGCGCGTCGTGTGTCACGGCGGCCACGATAGCCACGTTCCCCAGAATGGCAGCCAGGTAAATGAGAAGGAAGGAGGCGGCGCCGAGCAGCTGTAACTCCGGGACCGTGGAGAAGCCCCGGAGGAGGAAGACGGAGACTGCTGTGAGATTGGGCATGGTCGGCCTTTGGGAGAACTCCTGAACTGCCGAGGCCGCTCAGGGAGCAGCCACGAGGGGAATGACGAGACAATAGCGAAGACCTAGGAGGAAAGGAAGGGGAGGTGAGCTGCGTCTGAATTAAATGCACATGCACGGTCTTCCCTGACGGTCTCAAACTCCAGATACTTACGGAGGCCGGCAGATGCATACATCTGGGAATCTGGTGGAGTGTCATGGGGTGGGGGTGAGGGGAGCGTACAGAATGTTCTGTTCGAGAGAGACAGCTGCTCTGAGCTCGCGCCAGCTGTCGGGGGACCAAGCACTGCCAGATCCTCTGATATTTGCCAAGAAAAGCCAGAATTCCAGGTTGTTTTTTCAACGTGAAATTTTCTGGGGCACCTGGGTGGCTCGGTCATTTGAGCATCCGACTCTTGATTTGGGCTCAGGTCATAGTCTCAGGGTCGTGACATCGAGCCCCATGTCGGGCTCCCTGCTTAGCTCCGAGTTTGTGTCTCCCTCTCCCTCTGTCCCCTCCCCCTGCCCAGCTCATGCTCACTCACGCTCCTTCCCCCTCAAATAAATAAATAAAATCCTTTAACAAATGTGAAATTTTCCTGACTTCTTTACGTTGGCAGGAAGTTCAAATTTAAAACATTGTGCCTATCCAATGGGACCTCCAGTTTAAGACTTCTGGTCTTACGCGTATTTGCTTCATTACTTCATAACATCGTCATGGTGACACCCAACCCAAGGCCTTGTAGAGGTCTGTTTCCTGTGGGAGGCCGTGAGCACCCCCACCTGAGTGCAGGGCCCCCTTCCTCCTCTTGTCTTTGTTTCCCGGCATCCCGCAGAGGAAGCACAGTAGGGGAGGGAAGTGGTGCGCAGAATGTTTTTGCAGCCAGACGTCCAGGGTTTGGATTCTGTGTGACCTTGTACAAATACCTTAATCTCCCAGAGACTCAATTTCCTCCTCTGTAGGATGGGACAGTGAGTGCTGTGGGATCACGTGAGGACTGCAAGAAACAAGTTCTGGCAGGTGGTGGGGCCGTCACTGAAGGTTGGCTGTTACCGTTATGTTTCTTTGTGAGTGTGTGTTCCTAATTTCCCTTTCCACTGTGGTCCCTGAGCTGCTGGGATTGTGTAATAAAATAGATGTGAAAATATATCTTTAAACTTCTTCACGGAAAGTATTACTTTTCTCATGCTCCATCAGCCCCCGCCGCTGCTATCACTTCCAATGCTATGGGACGGCAGCCCCGGACAGCTGGGGGCGGGCCTGGCACTCCCAGCGGAGTCCTAGTGATCTCCTCGGGGACATAAACCGCCTCACTTTTTATCTGCCCCTCATCGGCAGAATAATGCCTGCATTCCAAAGCACTTTCTGTCCCAATCCCCGAAACCTGGGGGTATGTGACCTTACACGGCAAAAAGAACTTTGCAAGTGTGGTTAAGCTGAAGCTTTTCAGATGTGGAGATTATCCTGGATTATCCAGGGGTTAGGGATGAATTGTGTCCCCCCCCACCCCTGCCGGCTCCGCTCCCAGCAAAAGATTCATTGCAGTCCTAACCCCCAGTACCTCAGAATGGAGCCTCAGCTGGAAATAGGCCACTGCAGATGTAGTGAGTTACGATGAGGTCCTTATAGGAAGATGGTCTCGTGAAGTCAGAGACACACAGGGGACCGCCTTGTGATGACAAAGACAGATAGTGAGACGACACATCTACAGCCGGGGAATGCTGCAGATGCCGGCAAGCCACCAGATGCTAAGCTAGGCAGAGCCGGGGAGGGGGGCCTGCAGGGGTCAGGAGGAGCGTGGTCCTGTGGACAAACCGATCTCAGACTTCCGGCCTGCATAACTGTGAGAGAACACATTTCTGTTGTTCGAAGCCACCCAGCCTGTGGCATTTTGCTGTGGTGGCCCCAGCAAACTAAGGGGCTGGCGGAAACCACTGTAGCCACAGGGGCCCTTCCCAAGACAGAAAGAAGAGAGGACAGAGGCACAGATAGGTGTGATGTGGGTCACCTGCCAGGGGAGACGGGCGCCCCCGGAAGCTGGGACAGGCAAGGACTTGGATTCTCCCCATGAGCGTCCGGAAGAGAAGGCAGCCCCACCAGCACCTTGATCTCAGCCCCGTGAGACCCATCTCAGACTTCCGGTCCCCAGACTGTGAGACAGGACGTGTGTGGTGTTTCAGGAGACCGCGTCTGCGGCGACCTGTCACAGCAGCGCCGGAATTACACCCCGCCCTCCGTCCCCTGTCTTCTTCCTCCTATTCTGAGATTTGCCTTCCGTCCTGGAGACGTGGCGCCTTCCCACGTGCAAGCAAGAGAAAAGCAATGCGGTCACGTAGCTAACGCCGTGTCTCCTCTTCCTCTCGTCCGAGAGATTCTGCGGAGAAGAAACCTTGTCCTCATGTGTCCCGTGGCAGGACACAGCGAGGGGACACTGGGTATTGTCTCGCTGGGCTGTGATTGATTTCAGCATGTGTCGGAGAAGACACATCGGGCTCCCGGCTTTTCAGATATTCTGCTCAGGGGGAGCCTGCGGTGTGCACGGAGGCTCCAGAAAGGGCTGACGAAGGAGGAGACCCCCGGCGGCAGCGTCCACCGCCGCAGAGAGCCGCCCACAGAGCACAGCGGGCCAGCCAGGGCTGCGTCATCCGTCCCGGCTCCCCACACCTTGACAGCTTGTTTGGCCGTCTCTACGCCTGACGTGACCGCCTCACTCCTGTATTTTTTCAAAATTCACTAGGAACGAAAATAAATGTGACAAAGCCGCGTGCTGTCCCTTGGAGAGGAAACGAGGTCATGCGACGGGGTTTGGGCCCTGGGGCCTGGTGCACACCCCATGAATGATAACCTTCAACCCTTCGTGTTGTTGGTTAGTTTTACTCATTTTTTTCAGTGTTTCTCTCCTGAAAACTGAGGGACTTGCAAAGGCTTTTCTGACTCTTCCACTGAGCCCTCAGGGGTCATCAAGGCAGGGGGAGCTTTCCTGTTGGGACCCAACCCTCTCCTCCAGCTGGAGCCGGTTACACGTTTACCCATTACATAGTTAAGGATTATCGGCGCACTTTTCAGTTGATGACGTTTCTGCCACGGGACAGTTGGAGAGACACCAGGGTTGGTACTCACAACCAAGAGGGAGGCTGTCATGACGTACAGAACAGGCTTGAAAGAGAATGCCTGGCCCTGCCACTTCCCAGCTGTGTGACCTTAGGTAGATTACTCAACCTCTCTGTGCTTTGGTTCCTTTATCTGTCATACCTGGAAATAACAACGGCCATCCCTTCCCCGCCCCATGGGGTTGTTAGTATGTGCAGAGTGCATGCAGAGCTCTCAGATGACTGCCTGGGACTTATAACTGTGCATCTTCAGGATTTTCTCCAGAAGGAAGAGTCCATGTTTCTCGGAGCTGTGTGGTATCACCTTGTGGTGGATGTAAATTAGAACACTACCGACAGGGATGCCTGGGCGGCTCAGTCGGTTAAGGGTCTGCCTTTGGCTCGGGTCATGATCCCAGGGTCTTGGGATCGAGTCTTGAGTTGGGCTCTCTGCTCAGCGGGGAGCCTGCTTCTCCCTTAGCCCCTCCCCCTTCTTGTGCTCGCTCGCTCTCTCTCTCACTCTTTCTCCCTCAAAATAAATACATGGAGGGGGTGCCTGGGGTGTCGGTGGGTTAAAGCGTCTGCTTTCGGCTCAGGTCATGATCTCAGGGTCCTGGGATCGAGCCCCGCATCGGGCTCTCTGCTCAGCGGGGAGCCTGCTTCCTCCTCTCTCTCTGCCTGCCTCTCTGCCTGCTTGTGATCTCTGTCTGTCAAATAAATAAATTAAAAATCTTCAAAAAAAAAAAAAAGGCTTATGACCAGCATCTAATCTGAGGCGGTGGAGAGGAGCAAAGGGCCAGGATTTGAGCCGTGAGCCGATGGGAGAAATGAGCCTGGCCGACGAGTGACACAGAAACATCGACTCTGGGGGTTCATGAGATTTGGGAACGGCCTCTTCACCAGAGCTTGAGTGTCTCCCCTGCTGTCCCCACCTCGCTGGCCTACAGCTTTGGCTGACACGCCTCCACTCACAGGGAGCTCACTCAGGGCAGTGGTTCCCAGCTGCGGACAATGGTATTCCGCCAGGCATACGTGGGAAAGCCAGAGACCTTTCTGGTTGTCAGGAGCGGGGAAGATACTCATGGCATCTAGTGGGTAGAGACCAGCGATGCTGCTGAACTTCGTTCCGTGCACAGGACGTCTCCCCGCTCTCCCCACAGCAAGAATGACCTGACCCAGAATGTCACTAGCCCTGATGTGGCCTCTTCGACTGAGTCTTGAGTCCCTCGTATGACACCAGTAGTATAACTGGCTTTTAAACATTCCTTCCTGAGAGCCAGACCCGGAACTGAGAGCCTTTCATTCAAACACCGCCCTAGAAGGAAGGCACGATTTCATCATCTCCACTCACAGATCGAAAAACTGAGGCACAGAGAAGTGAAGCACTTTGCCCAAGGTCTCAGAGTTAGTAAGAGGTAGGCAGTGCCACGGCTCAGACCTGGCTGACGAGCCTCGTAACCACAGGCGTCCGTCACGGCTCTGCTGCCTCCGGTCACCCCAGGTAGGAGATGGGAGCCATTCGGAAATTTGGAGTGGCCCGACCTACCTGGCAGAGCGTCCTGACCATCTCGCCCAGCGGCAGGGAAGCCAGACCTCTTCAAGGCGCTGCGCTGGGCTTGTGGGAGGCCGGTTCCTCCCAGGGGGTGAGGTGACACAGATCCAAGCTGGGCTTCCTGGCTCTAGGATGGATCCCCACGTAGAAGCCGCAGGCGGGGAAGGCACTGGGGAAGGGCCAGCGCTGCTGACGGCAGCTGCAGTCGGCTGTGAGCCACGCAGTCTCTGCTTGGCTGTCTCTCTCTCTCTCATCAGCTTGGGAATCCGTCCAAAGTCACCTCTGGGGACTTTCTGTCCCACAGTGGCTCCAAACTTTGAGAACACGGCTCTTTGACAAGGAGCTGTCAGCCAGGCCTCCTGCTTACATCCTTTCTAGGGTGGTCATATCAAAAGCCCTTAAAGTCAGTATTATTGGACATTGTTACTACTATTTCCTGCGGAGAACACTCTCCCGCAACGTCTTTCAACATTCTTTTGCCAAGACAAATAATCCTGCAGTGAGCAGCCCTTTTTAAAAAGTTTTTTAGGTTTTATTTATTTATTTGTCAGAGAGAGACAGAGAGTACGCACAAGAAGGGGGAGCGGCAGGCAGAGGGAGAAGCAGGCTCCCCCCGCCCCCCACCCCCGGAGCGGGCAGCCTGACACGGAGCTCGATCCCAGGACCCTGGGATCATGACCTGAGCCAGAAGCAGTTGCTTAACTGACTGAGCCCTCCAGGCGCCCCTGTAGTGAGCATCCTTGCACCTTTCTCAGACATCTTATTTTATGTCTTTCGGAAAAGTTTTTTTTTTTTTTTTAATAATTTTCTCCATGTAAGTTTTACCTACTTCTTTTTTCTCTCATTAACTTGGAGCTTTGGTGGTTCTTGTGACTGGGATTTACTTTTCCATGACATTTTCTGATTGATTATTGTTGATATTCACACAAGTAATTGAACTTTTGTGTTTTGATCTTGGATCTAGCCATAAGGCAAGTGTACTCTGTTCCCATGTATGAACAGATGAGGTTCCCCTAAAGTGGGATTGCTAAATGGGAGGGCTGGAAGAATGCTAATTCTGGTCAATTATGCAAAGACACCATAAACAAGCTTTATCAATGAACACCAACTATGTATAAGACTATCAACTTTCTGTCTTTCTGGCCAGTAGTGGATGCATCAGTCTTTTAAACTTATGCCCAACCAATAGCTAGAAATCATCTCATTTTTTAAAAAAGATTTTGTTTATTTATTTGAGAGGGAGAGAGAGAGGGCGGAGGGGCAGAGGGAGAGGGAGAAGCAGGCTTCCCTCTGAGCAGGGAGTCCAATGCTGGACTCCATTCCAGGACTCTGGGATGGCTTTAGTGGCCCAGACTCAATTAACTGACTGAGCCACCCAGCCATCCCTCGAGGATGTGTGTGTGTGTGTGTGTGTGTGTGTGTGTGTGTGTGTGTGTTTATTTGAGAGAGGGAGATAGAGAGCACAGAGCCAGAGGGAGAAGCAAACTCCCCACTGAGCAGAGAGCCTGAGGTGGGGCTCCATCCCAGGACCCTGGGATCATGACCTGAGCCCAAGGCAGCTGCTTAACCGACTGAGCCACCCCGGCATCCCTCGATATTGTGTTTTAGAAGCTATAATATACACTTCCAAAGTAGCAACAACTTTAAAAATCTATAAATACCTCAAAAACCCAATTTCTGCATAATCATCAAACCCCACATGTAGCTGCTTCTTCCCTTGTTTTTTGGAGCCTTCAATTGTAGCAGCTGTTCTGAGGTTCCTGAGCTCAGCAGCACTTTGCAACCTCATACGTGTGGAGCGTATGAGGAGGGTGCATCAGAGTACCCTGGAGGCTCCCCGCTCTTTCAGCTTCTTGCGTGCAGAACCTGGTCCTTTGCATTTGGAGGACTGAGACCCTCAGAAGTCACTAGTCTACATAAGCAATGTGTTCTTTTGTTTCTTTGTTCTTTGCAGCCATCAGGAGAATCCATCCTGTTGAAGGCTTTCACCTGATTAATCCAGGCCCACCCAGTGTAATCTCCCTTTTGATTAACTCAAAGTCAACTGATTAGAGATATTAATTACATCTGCATAATCCCCTTTGCCACATGACATAACATATTTACAGGCATGGTATTTCCTGTATTCATTGGTCTCACTTATGCTGCAGGGGAGAGGATTTTACACGGGTGTGAGTCATTCAGAGTCATCTTAGAATTTTTCCTACTGTAACATCTGCTAAGGCAAAGCAAAACTTCTCTGGTGGAAGAAATGCTTATCTTGTGCCTGGAGGAAAACTCCCAAATTATTTTTTTAAGGACAATGACTGATAAAAGATAACTAGATGCACAAGAGGCAGAAGAAACAACACAGCAGAAGCAGACCTGGGGAATCGTCAGACACTGGACCTGTCAGTTACAGATTACAGAACTACACTTGCCGTATTCGAAGGTATGTAAGTTTGGAAATATCTGTAGGGAACAGGAACCTATAAAAAGTGATAGGTAGTTTGAAAAAGAATCAGAGACAATGCCTAGAAACACAGAAATCACAAAACTGGAAATACAGACAAAATAGATTTATTTAGCAGCAGATGGGACACAAGAATTATGAACTAGAAGGGATAGTAGCAGAAATTATCCATAATTCAGCACAGAGAGACAAAAAAGATGAAAAAATCCAAAAGAGAGACTAAGAGGTATGAGGTTTTTAGTGAGAAAGTCGAATATGTGATTGATTAAAGTCCCAAGAGAAAAGAGACAGAATGGAGTTGTGATGGTTGGTTTTATAGTGACTTGACTGGGCTCAGAGAGAAACCCCCCATAGTGCAGAAGTATTTGAAGGAAAAATGGCTGAGAATTTCCCAGAACGGATGACAGATATCAATACATGTATATGTATTCAAGAAGTTCAACGGATTCCGAGCATGATAAATAAGACGAAACCAATACCCAGACACATCACAGAATTCAGAAAAACCAAAGTTAATGAGATCATCTTAAAATCAGCCGGAGAAAAAAGGTCACCTTCAAAGGGGTAGCTGTTAGCCTGACTGATGGCAGCAGAAATGGAAGTCGAGGTCAGCAAATGATTTCTTTAATGTGTCCAAAGACTGTATCTACTTAACATACACCAGAAAAAGCATTGCTCAAGAATGAGGGCAAGATGAAAATGTTTTTTCTGTGAAAAGATTGAGAATCCGCCCCCAGTAGACTGAAGGAACTGTAGCAGGCACACATCAGACAGACGCAAGGAGATTTAAGATGGAAAGTCTGAGCTGGAGCAAGAAATGGAAAGGAAATAGAGAGGTAAGTATATATCCAGATGTGAGCAAACGTAGAAAACAGAAATAAAAATATCTGAAGGGATCTGGAAAACAAGCTACATCCAAAACACAAGGTGGCGATGACATTGAAGCTGGGAGGGAGACAGAGGTAAAGCTTCCAAGCCGTGGTGATCTGAAGATGCCCGTCCCGTGTGAGGCCCAGAGGACGCCCGCCGCTTGTGGGGATGAACGCGGGGACGCGCGTGTGTCTGTTCCTGAGCGCGAGTAGATGACGTTCCCAGCTACGTTGGTTGCAACGCCTGGAAGCACGGTGGAGACGGCGCAGGTGTCCACCATCCTTAGAATGTGCGAGCGGACACGTACATGTGAGCGTGCTGTGGTGTCTGAACATTTTTGTGAAAATACCAACCCCCCTCGAATGGTACACTTGAAAACTTAATTACATTGATTGTCTGTACAGTTCTGTGAAGATACGAAACACTGTTTAACTCTGCAATTTAAATGGATGAAGTTCATGATGTATCGATGAAGCTCTGAAAATATTAATTAAAATGTTTGCTGTTGGCCTGCCTGGGTGGCTCAGTCGTTAAGCCTCTGCCTTCGGCTCAGGTCATGATCTCAGGGTCCTGGGATCGAGCCCCGCCTCGGGCTCCCTGCTCAGTGGGGAGCCTGCTTCCTCCTTTCCTCTCTCCTTCTTCCCTTCTCCGCCACCCAATTCGTGCTCTCTCTCAAATGAAATCTAAAAAGAAAAAAAAAAAATGATCTCTCTTCCTTTCAAAAAACAACCCCCATTTCTTTCCCACCAACAGTGCAAATGAGTTCCCGTTTACTGACAGTCACTGTCCATGTTTTAATAGTTGCCGATATCATCAGCAAAAATAAAAATAAGGCTAGAAAACACTTATCTACTGCCTGCTGATTTTCCGATGATGTTCTGCGTTCACCCGAATCAAACCCTCGATCCTCACAACAACCCTAGAAAGCAGGTACTATGGTTAGTCCTTATTTTACAGACGAGACTATGAAGGCTCCTGGAGACTGGGGAACTTGTCGAAGGCCACATAGCTGGTGAGTGACAAAGGACCATGACATTAATCCAGATCGTCTGGCTCCGGAATCCTAGACTCTTTACCATGACACTCTGTTACTGAATCCTTTAAAAATGTATCTATTTTAAATTTCCTGCGCTTTAATAATTTTAGATTTACGGAACTGTCACAAAAATAGCACAGTTTCCATACAAACTTCTCACAGCCTCCCCTGATATTACAACTTACACAACCACGTGTGTCTGTCAAGACAGAGAGATGAACGTCCGTCAGTTATTAGTAAGTGAAGTGTGAACTGTCATCACTTCATTACATTTCTCTGGGTTTTTGGCTCACTTCCCTCTTCTCCCCCAAGGCCCAGGCCGGGATCCCAGCTCTTCAGCCGCCTCGTTTTTACCGCACGCTTATTTTGGTTTGTCCTCCTCGGTGACATACTCAGTACTCCTTGGCCATTCGCCTTTCTCTTGTGAATTTTCTGTTCATCCTCTGTCCGGGCCTTAGTGGCGTTCTGACGTCTTGTGAGCGGGTAGGAACGCCTTGTATATTTGTTTAGATATTTGATTAAAGGTCCTACCTAGTGCCTTTGCTTTCTAGAACCGCCATAACAAGCACCACAAACAGTGGCTTGAACAACACGCATTTGCTGTCTGGAGGCTCCGGAAGCGGGAGGCTGAGGTCAAGGCGTCCGCAGGTCGGTCGCTCCTGAGGACTCTGAGGGATCTGCTCCGGGTCCCTCCCCGGCTTGTGGATGACCGTCTTGTCCCCGTGTCTCTACACGTCGTCTTCTCATTTGTGTAAGTTCTCTGTTAATATCGATTAGGGGAATCCTAATCCAGGATGACCTCCTCTTAACTGATGACCTGTGCAAGGACCCCAGTTCCCAATGAGGTCTCACTCTGAGGTTGTAGGGGCTTAGGGTTTCAATCTATGTATTTCAGGGTGGGGAGCACAATTCAACGCACAGCGGTTTATCATTTCTTTGTTTTATTGTTGTGTCACTGACTCATTCGACAACTGTTTTTTCTATGCCTCTAAGACACTCTTCTCCGTGAACCGGAGATCCAAGATCTTTGAAATCATGGCTGTTATATTCTAGCTGGGAGTCAAACAGTAAATAAGTAAACAAATATATTTTCAAGTTTCAGGTGCTGGTTGGTATATGAAGAAAAACAAAGCAGGGTGAGGGGCAGAAAAAGGCAACGGGACACTCGTTCAGCCAGGCTGATCAGGGACAGCTTAACGGGGAGGTGACAGCCAAGCTTGGACCTGATTCAAGTGCGGAATGAGCCGTGTGGTGCACTGTGGAGGGAACGTTCAAGCAGAGGGATCAGCACATGCGAGGTCTTGAGGCCAGGAGGCACCCGGCACGCTGGAGGGTTGACAAGAAAGCCCTGATGTGACTGGAACAGAGGGGAGGGTCGGGGTGGCAGGAGATCAGGCGTGGGGAGTGGGGGACATCTGGCCATGGTGAGGAGTATGGATTGGAAAGCAAGTGGGGTAAGAGACCCTGAGAGAGCTTGGGTGAGAGTGTGGCAGGGTCTGAATTACACGGTGTAGAGAGTAAACTTTAATAAGAGCGAGGGCGGAACTAGGGAGTGTAGGTGGGCTGGCAGGAGTCTGGTCGAGGGCCACGGTGATTTAGACTAACATGGTGACAGCAGAGGTGGTGATGGGTCGGTGTGGATGAATATATTTTGGAAATTGAAAGTTCAAAATGTGAAGAGTTGAAAACTCTTGCCAGTGGCTGATATGGGTTGTGAGAGAAATAATAGTAACATAATACAAAACGATACATAATATCATAATGTAGTAATATAAAATACCAATGTAATATGACACAACAGTAATGTAATACAGAACGGTAATGATAGCAAACACATGCTTACTCTGTGCCACACACGGTCTCATATACGACGTATATGACCATGCACGTGTATAATTACGCACCCACCGCTTGGTCCTCACAATAACCCTCTGAATCAAGGCCTGATATATTTCCATTTTACAGATGAGGAGACTGAGATATAGAGAAATCACGTGCAGAGCCAGAGTGAGTAAGTGGGAGGGGAGTCAGGATTTGAGCCCAGCCTGTGTGTGACTCCGTGATTACAGCCGTTCTATTTCAGGGTTGGGGTGAGTTCTAGGCTTTTATCCTGAGTATCTGGGTGGATCACGGGTGCTCGTTACTGGGCTGGGGAACCTTGTAGGCAGAGCAGATCTGGGGACACAGTGTCACGGTTCTACTTTACTATGTTCAGTGGGGGATGTCTGTCCGACATTCAAGTGGGGAGGGAAGCAGGCAGCTGCGGTCTGGAGGAGGTCCTGGCCGGGGTCGTCAGCAGGTCGTCGACTAGAGCCACGGGGCTGCGTGTCTTAGGGGATCGTTGCAATTAGTCCTCGTCTTCGGCTGCTTGGGCTGAATATTTAGTGTCTGCGCTGAAGATCGAAGTTCCTTGGTGAGAACACACAGGCACAAGGGCGCTGGTTTCCCCTCACCTTGGCTAACCTGTGCGGCTCCCGGGTCCAGCGGGCCGGTGCTCACCTGCTAACACGAGGTGGGAATTCCATCCGTCCCAAATCAGTTCAGCGCCCGGTAACAGCGTGTTTTCTTACGGCTAAGAAAAGCCTCATTACATGGAAGCTCCTGGTGGTTCCCCAAGGACGAGAACTTTGCTAACATGCTCAGTGCCTGAGAGAGGTCCCCGCTGGCTTGGCAAGGCCGGGGCTGCAGCAGGGGGAGCCAGATGGGGTAATTGGCCTCCGTGTCCCTCTGGTCGCCACTGGAGACCAGGGCCCCTGAGCTCGTTAGGAGCTGACAAGTGGAGACTGGCCTGGGAATTGCGAGGAAACTTTTTGACTCGTTGAACTCATTAGCAAAGCAGCTGAGGCGCTGGTAGGCACTTCCCGCCCAGGGGACGTGGCTCCACGTTTGTGCTGAGACAACACATCGCCGAGTTGCGAGAGGACCAGATGCCTGGGTGCGGCCCGGGGCAGCCCCAGGGAGCCACTTCTGTTCTCTGAGAAGTGATTTCCTGTTGTAAAATGGACACGCAGGTGGGACGGGGCTTGGACTGTCCGGCCCTCTCACTGGTCCAGTGTCAGGAGCAGTGCTGAGCCTGCGGCACACGGTGGAAACCTGCTGATTTGCTGAAATGATGTCCCGTGTTTCTTTGTGGCAGCGGTTCTCAGTGAAGGGTCACTTTGCTCCCCAGGGGACACCTGGCAATGTCTGGAGATACTTTTGGTTGCCACAGCTGGAAAGGGGGTGCTCCTGGCTTTAGTGGGTAGAGGTGGGGGACGCTGCCCCACATCCTGCACGGGACAGTCCCCACTGATTCAGCCCCAAATGTCAGTCGTGCAGACATTGAGAAACCCTGATTTGCTGGCTTGTAACTCACCTCCCTCCACCAGGAATGAGACCCAGAGGTTCCACAGCATTCTGGTCTGAGACTATGCAGGGAGTAATTTCAGTCTGTAGGTGTTGCTTGAGCCCTGATTGTGACCCAGTGTATGATCTAATCTGGAGAAAGGTCCATGTGTGCTCTGTTGTTGTAGGGTGCAGTGTTCTGTATGTATCTCCGAGGTCCATCTGGTCCAGTGTGTCATTCAAAGCTCTTGTTTTATTTATTTATTTGAGAGAGAAAGAGCATGGGCAGGGTGAGCAGCAGGCAGAGGGAGAAGCAGGCTTCCCGCTGAGCAGGGAGCCTGATGTGGGGCTTGATCCCAGGACCCTGGGAGTGAAGTAAGTCAAGCAGAGAGTCAGTTATCATATGGTTTCGCTTATTTGTGGAGCATAAGGACTAACACAGAGGACATGGGGAGATGAGGAGAAGTCATCTGGGGGAAAATGGAGGGGGAGACGAACCATGAGAAACTGTGGACTCTGAGAAACAAACTGAGGGTTTTGGAGGGGACGGGGGTGGAGGTTGGGTGAGCCTGGTGGTGGGTATTCAGGAGGGCACGGACTGCATGGAGCACTGGGTGTGGTGCATAAACAATGAATCTTGGAACACTGAAAAAATAAAATTAAAAAAAAATACCAAAAAAAATTTAAAGTGTGTTATCACATAACTTGTTACTTGCAAAAGAAAATGACTTCAAAATTAATGCCAATGTTATTTTCTAAAATGATTTAAAAACTAATAAAGGCATATTTCCAATAAATAAATAAACAAACAAATAAAATCTTTTAAAAAACCACATTCATTGATCTCTGCTCTAACCTTAATTATTTCTCTTTTTGTTCATGGCCTGGGATTTGTTTGTTGTTCTTTCTCCAGTTCTTTAGGGTGTTAAGTTAACTTCTGTATTCGGGGTTTTTCTGTTTTTTTGAGTGACGTTTAGATGGCTATGTATTTCCCCCTTAGCACCGCCTTTGCCATAACCTGTAGGTGTTGGACCAAAGTGTCTTCATTCTCATTGGCTTCCATGAATTGTTTAAGTTCTTCTTTGATTTCCTGGTTGACCCAAACATTTTTTTTTTAAGATTTTATTTATTTATTAGAGAGAGAGAGAGCGCGAGCGCACAGGCAGACAGAGTGGCAAGCAGAGGCAGAGGGTGAAGCAGGCTCCCCACAGAGCAAGGAGCCCGATGTGGACTTGATCGCAGGACGCTGGGATCATGACCTGAGCCGAAGGCAGCCGCTTAACCGACTGAGCCACCCAGGCGTCCCGACCCAAACATTCTTGAGCAGGATGCTCTTTAGCTTCCAGGTGTTTGAGTTCCTTCCAAACTTTTCCTTGTGATTGAGCTCCAGTTTCAAAGCATTGTGATCTGAGAATATGCAGGGAATCTCAGTCTTTTGGTATCGGTTGAGTCCTGATTTGTGACCCAGTATGTGGTCTATTCTGGAGAAAGTTCCATGTGCTCTCGAGAAGAATGAGTATTCTGTTGTTTTAGGGTGGAATGTTCTGTATATATCTACGAGGTCCATCTGGTCCAATGTGTCATTCAAAGCTCTGGTTTCTTTGTTGATTTTCTGCTTAGACGATCTGTCTTTTGCTGAGAGTGGAGTGTTGAGGTCTCCTACAATTACCATATTATTATCAATGTCTATTTCGGTTAACAGCTGTCTTATGTCGTTGGCTGCTCCCATATTCGGGGCATAAATATTTACAATTGTTAGATCTTCGTGGTGATAGTCCCTTTAAGAATGATGTAGTGTCCTTCTGTATCTCTGACTACAGTCTTAGTATAAAATCTAATTTATCTGATATGAGAATCGCTACCCCGGCCTTCTTTTGAGACCCATTGGCATGAAAGATGCTTCTCCAACCCTTCACTTTCAGTCTGGGTGTATCTTTACGTTCCAAATGGGTCTCTTGTAGACAGCATAGGACGGGTCCTGTCCTTTTTCCAATCTGCAACCCTGTGCTGTTTTATGGGAGCATTTAGGCCGCTCACGTTGAGAGTGATTATTGAAAGATACGTTTTTATTGACATCATGTTGGCTATGAAGTCCTTGTTTCTATAGATTGTCTGCGAATTTCTGTCCTATGTCACTCTTGGGTTCTTTCTTCTTTTCTAGAATCCCCCTTAATATTTCCTGTAGTGCCGGCTTGGTGGTCACATACTCTTTTAAACCTCACCGGTCTTGGAAGCTCTTTATCTCTCCATCCATTTTAAATGTTATCCTTGATGGATAAACTATTCTTGGCTGCATGTTTTTCTCATTTAGTGCCTGAAAATGTCTTGCCAGCCCTTTCTGGCTTGCCAGGTGTCTGTGGACAGGTCTGACGTTATTCTGATGTTCCTCTCTCGGTACGTAAGAAATCTCTTCCTCCTTACTGCTTTAAAGATTGTTTCCCTGGATCTAAGATTTGCAAATTATGTTGTATGGTGACTAACATAACATAATAAAAAATTTATTTAAAAAAATCCCACATTATTTCTGAGTGTGTCTGTGGGGTTGTTCCAAGAAGGGATTCGCATTCGAACTGGTGCGCCAAGTAAAGTGATGCCTGTCCCCAATATTGGGGGCACCAGCCGAGGTGAGGGCAGTGTTCAGATCCCCATTATCAGTTTGATTGAATAGATGTTCTAATAATACCCAGCCATTGCATTTGGTAAAGTTGTCTCCTAAATTTGTTTTAATTTGTGAGGATTTCCCTCCAAAGTTTTCCTCACAATTGATTTGGTGAAGAAGTGACAGGCACATGCTCTATTGAACTCACAGGGCCTAAGTATATGAGTCCTCAAATCAGATAGACCAGTTCTTTAAAACATTTTAAAAATTCGGGGCGCCTGGGTGGCTCAGTGGGTTGAGCCTCTGCCTTTGGCTCAGGTCATGATCTCAGGGTCCTGGGATCGAGCCCCGCATCGGGCTCTCTGCTCAGTGGGGAGCCTGCTTCCCCCTCTCTCTCTGCCTGCCTCTCTGCCTACTTGTGATCTCTGTCAAATAAATAAATAAAATTAAAAAAAAATTTTTTTAATTGAAGCATAATTAACATACAGTGTTATTTCCATGTCATAATTGTACTTAGCCATAAAAAAGATTAAGATCTTGTCACTTGCAACAACATGGATGGACCTAGTCATTTTTTTAAGAAACTTTTTAGCCCACTGATGGGTATTCAGGAGGGCACGGATTGCATGGGGCACTGGGTGTTATATGCAATGAATCATGGAACACTGCATCAAACTCTAAGATGTACTGTGTGGCGACTAACATAATATAATAAAATCAAGTAAAAAAATAAAAAATAAAATAAAACCTTTTTATTGAGGTATTACCTACATACAGAAAAGTACATGAATCATAATTATGAAGCTTGGTGGGTTTTCACAAACGAACACACCCTTGCAACCCGCAACCTCACTGGGAAACAAATATTATTGGCACCCCAGAAATCTCCCTGCTGGAACATGGGGTGTGTCTGCCACATGTCTCTGTGGCTGGGGAGCGACTCCGTTCTTGCTAGTGCCACTGGGCTCTGGATCACAGTATTCTGCCCCAGCTGGCTGCAGGTGAGGGCTCTAGGCCCAGGCTTGGCCAATCATAGTGTCCCACCCCGGGTGACCTCCGGTGGTTCTCAGTGCAGGCAGGACACACGCAGCTCCTTCGTTCTTTGCCAGGATGGACTGAAGGGTTCTGGGGTCCTGAAGTTTCTGCCAGAGCTGGGGAGAGGTCAGCCGTGTTTCTCCATACCTAGAATGTGAGAGATCGTGTGTAGTGAACTCATGGTCTGGGTGATAGAGAGGTAGAGGGGCAGAAAGTAGAGGTGCGTGAAGAGAGCGATGAAGATAGAGGTGGAGGGTGACCGAGGAAGACCTGGAAGACGGGTCCCTAGTTGTCCCTAGCGTTCCATTCCTTTGCTTGCTTTCTTTGACCCTGTGACCTCCTCCATTCTTCCCAGTTACATGATCCAGAAAATTCCTTTTCAACTTAAGCTTATTTGGATTGTGTTTTGGTCACATTTGCTGCTAAAACAAACATGCAGTTTTACCACCAAAATTCACCCCCAATCCCTCCACCTTTGCCCTTCTCCAGCACTGTCCAGGCCAGCACTGTCCCCTGCCTGGAGACCTGCTCTCCCCCCTCCCCGGTCTCCGTGCACCACACCTGCCCCTCGAGGCACGTCCTCCAAGGGCCGTCACCGCGGGTGGAATCATCACATGTTGTGCAGGATTGGACTTCCATGCAGACCGTGGGGAGAGGACAGTCCTGGCTGGAGGAGCCAGGCCCAGAGGGGACCGTGTCTCTGGGTCATTCAGTGCATTCGTCACTGGGTAGGGAAGGAAGACTCCCAGAGTGGGCTGTAAACAGAGCCGTAACTTAGGCCTTCGGTGCAGAGATGGAGAACCTTTTTCCTGCTGCCACCCTCTTCTTTCCTGATTTGTTTTTTTTTAAGATTTTATTTATTTATTTGACACAGAGAAAGAGAAAGAGCGTGACCACACAAGCAGGGGGAGCCCAGAGGGAGAGGGAGAAGCAGACTCCCCGCTGAGCAGGGAGCCTGACAAGGGGCTCGATCCCGGGAACCTGAGATCATGACCTGCGCCGAAGGCAGAGGCTTCACCGATGGAGCCCCCCGGGCGCCCCTCTTTCCCTATAGGAGCACCACGTCAGCTGGGGTGCTTTCGCCCGCAAGCAGCAGAAGATCACGGAGAAGATCAGCATCTCCTTGACTCACAGCTCCCTGCCCCGGCTTCAAGGCCGCCAATCACATCCCTCAGACCTCGGCTTCTGTCGTCCTGGTTCTCGGATTCCGACGCTCCTTCTTCCTTCTTTCCCATATGAGGACTCTCGTGACTGCATGGAGCCCACCTGGATGACCCAGGAGAGTCCCCCCAAGTCATCCCCATCTGCAGCCTCCCGTCCTCCGGACACAAAACATACCCCCAGGTTCTGGGGACTGGGATGTGGACATCGTTGGCAGGGGCCGGGGGTATTATTCTGTCTGCCACAGAAGGCCAGCAAGGCCCTCAGTCCGACTGCCTACAAGGGGCCGAATTCTACCAGCTGTGTCATCTGGGAAGTAAATCTGCCCCCGGTTGAGCCTTGGCTTGAGATGAGGCCCCGGTGGACATGATTGCCGTCTTGTGAAACCCTGACCCGAAGGACCCACCTAAGCCCTTCCTGATCACACAGCTGTCAGGTCAGAAGTATGCATTGTTTTAGGCCACCAAATTGGTGGCTTAAAAATTGTGTCACGTAGCCACAGGTAGCTCCAACATTCGCGTGACTCCCCGCTGATACCCCCCTCGTGGGACAGGCCGGACGGAATCAGTAAGACCACCTCGGTGTCCCGCAGTGGGCAGCAGAGGCCCCGGAAGCTTAGCTGGGGTGTGAGACCACAGGTCCGTGAGCTCAGCACACGTTCCTGTTTTGTACCGCCGCATCGTGCGGATTCTGAGGCCGATTACTGAGGCCACAGAGAGCTGACGTGTCCACCCGTGATCCCGTTATTTCTAGTAAACATAACCCTTAGCTGGCGAGATCCCGAGGGCTGTGAAGCCTTGTTGAGCACAGGGTCTGGAACAGAGTGGGAATTTTACACATCTTTGCCGAAGGAATGAACGCATAATTGAGTTCATGA
Organism: Martes martes; assembly: GCF_963455335.1. NCBI lineage: Eukaryota > Metazoa > Chordata > Mammalia > Carnivora > Mustelidae > Martes > Martes martes. The sequence continues at coordinate 58,028,279 of NC_137905.1, read as the reverse complement.
TGTGGCCCAAAGTGTGTGCACGTATGAGAGACTTGGAAAGATCTCCAACCCCCGAGAAGCCAGTTTTGTGTCCTACTTTAGGACTGAAGCGTGACGAGCAGAAGCAGTGACCTCCAGACCTTCCAGCTGCCACACGTGGTCGTACCATTCCCAGATACAGGGACTGTCAGAAGCCACAAGCGAAGCCTCCAGGAACAACCTGCTGTCCAAACAGGAAGTTAGGGTTACTGAGCTTGCTGCAAGGGGGAGCCCACGCCAGGAGGACCCGGGCTGGTTCCGCAGGACAGAATCAGAAGGGCTTCTCTTAGGATGGAGGCTTGAGGGGCGCCTGCGCAGCTCAGTTGGTTAAATGTCTGCCTTCCAGCCAGGTCATGATCCTGGGGTCATGGGCCTGAGCCCAGGGTCCGGCTCCCTGCTCAACAAGGAGTCCCCTTCTCCCTCTCCCTCTGCCCCTCCTCCCTGCGTGTGCTCACTCGCACACTGTCTCTCAAATAAATAAATAAATCTTTTCAAAATCCCATTTTGTGCCTCCTCGTCCTCCTCCTTCCCTCTCTCCCTCCCTCCCTCCTCAGAGCCTGGAGGTCCTGCTGTGACATCCCAAACCAGTTCGCAAGGACACCATGTGGAGAGGCCACGTGTAGGCGCTCTGGCCATCAGCTGACAGCCCAAACACCAGTGGAGACACTCACAGATCACTCCAGCTCCCAGCCATAGCATCGCCGCCAGCTTCAAGGCTTCCCAGCCGAGGCCCCCAGACAGCATAAAGCGAAGACAAACCATCCTGCTGGACCGTGTCCTAGTTCCTGACTCCAAGACTCAGGAGTTAACAGCGTTGTTTTATGCCTCAGGTTCAGGGTGGTTTGTCAGGCAGTACTAATTACCCAGCAAGGGCTGGCCCCTCTTTGCTCTGAGAGCCCAGATCCAACAGGCAATTTGCTCAGGGAACCAGGGATTCAGCCTGGGGACCATCAGGATTGCATTAGCCAATCAGAATAACCTTTTTCTCCTTTGCTGGTGATTGGTTTTAGGGGTGAGCATGTGACCAATCTGGCCAATGAGATGTAATGAGGAGTCTCCTGGGGCTCCAAGGTGAGAGTTTCCTTCACCTTAAAAAGAATGAGGCAGAAAGAGGGGCTTCATTCCTTACCCTTCCCTTTCCTTCCTCCCTTTGTTCTTTTGGATATTGTCTTGTGAGGTTGGGGCACTGGCAGCCATTCTGTGATCATGAGGGCAAAACCTAGAGACAGAGAAGCAAATCTGATGTCACTGATACATTGAATTTACTAATTTGGAACTGCCCATCTATGGTCATTTTGTTATGTGAGGTGGTGGGGTTGCCAGATTTAGCAAATAGAAATGCAAGACCCCCAGTTAAATTGGAGATACACAAGCTTTCTAAAAGTATAAGTATTTCCCATGCTGTGTTTGGGGCGTACTTATTCTAAAATATCCTTGGTGTAATTATTCTTCAAAGAAACTTTGTTTATATGTATTAAATTTATGTTGACATAAATTTATATAGCTACAAATCTAATTGAGTGTCCTGTATTTTATTTGGCAACTTTAAGAGGTAGCAAACTTATTATTGGTTCTAGAGGCAGTAGAATGTCGTGGAAATATGTTCTCTGGAGCAAGGCTACGTGAATCCAATCCCACCTCAACCTTTTACTGCCAACGTGGCCTCAGGCCAATTATTTATCTGCAATTCAGTTTTCCTCATCAGTAAAGCGGAGATGATGATCATGATGATTATGATAATCAGCCCCTAGTATTGTTAGGAGAATGAAATCGACATGCATAGCTCTTGTAAGATGTGCCTGGCCCATATATGTACAATTTAAGTGGTGGCTATTATTATAGCAAAGTGGCCAAGTGTGTGGGATCTGGCATCAGACATTCGGGCTTGAAACCTGGCACAGCTCCCTCCAACCTAGCATGAATCCAGCATCTTGTGTGTTTCCATGTTTCTCATCTGTAAAGGGGAGGCACTAATAACAGCTGCTACAAAACCATTTGTAATACTTGAAGAGCTCCTGGTGCAGGAGCCCTTACTAAGTGAAGTTATCCTTGCTTCAGCCACTTTTTAAAACAGATTTTATTTATTTATTTGACACAGAGAGAGAGAGAGAAGGAGATCAGAAGTAGGCAGAGAGGCAGGCAGCAGGGGTGGGTGAGAGGCAGGCTCCCCAATGAGCAGAGAGCCTGATGTGGGGCTCGATCCCAGAACCCTGAGATCATGACCTGAGCTGAAGGCAGAGGCTTAACCCACTGAGCCACCCAGGCACCCCCCTTAAGCCACTTTTAAAATAGTGATTTGATTTGTTAGTTAATTTCTTAGGCTTTATATTTTAGAGTAGTTTTAGGTTTGTTGCAAAATGGAGCAGAGGGTAAAGAGAGTTCCCATACACCCTCTGCCCCCAGAAAGCCTCCCCCATCATCAACCTTCCCCATCACTTATTACAAGTGATGAACCTACTCCACTGACACATTATTGCCCAGAATCCACAGTTTACGTTAGGGTCCGTCTAGGTGTTGTACCTCCCAGGGTTTGATAAATGAGTAATGACTTGTGTCTGTCACCGCAGTCTCATACAGAGCAGTCTCACTGCCCTGAAATTCCTCCGTGTCCCTCCTATTCATTGCTCCTTCTCCTCAACCCCTGACAGCCGCTGATCTTTTCTCTGCATTTGGCCTTCCAGAATGTTACATAGCTGACATCACACAGTACATAGCCTTTTCAGATTGGCTTATTTCACTTGGTTGTTTTTTTTTAATATTTTATTTTATTTTATTTCTTTTCAGCGCAACAGCATTCATTGTTTTTGCACCACACCCAGTGCTCCATGCAATCCGCGCCCTCCCTCTACATTTAAGCTCCTCCATGTCTTCTCGTGGCTTGATGGCTCACTTCGTTTTAGCACTGAATAATGTCCCACAGTCTGGATGGACCACAGTTGATTCCTTCACCTACTGAAAGACGTCTTGGTTGCCTCCAAGTTTGGGCAGTTAGGAATAAAGCTGCTATGAAGACCCCCCATTCCAATTTTTGTGTGGACCTAAGTTTTCAACTCCTCTGGGTAAATTTCAAGGAGTGCAGTCACCAAATCATATGATAAGAATAGGTTTAGTTTTATAAGAAACTCCAAGCTGCCCTGCAAAGCAGCAGCAGCATTTCGTGTTCTCATCAGCTGTGAATGAGAGTTCCTGTTGCTCCACAGCCTCACCAGCATTTGGTGGTGTCGGTGTTCTGGATTTGGGGCATTCTAATAGGTTTGTAGTAGTGTCTTGTTTAATCTGCATTTCCTTGAGATATATGATATGGAGTGTATTTTCATATGCTTACTTGCCATCTGTACGTCTTCTTGGTGAGGTGTCCATTAAGACCTTTTGCCCATTTTTAGATTGAGTTTTTCTTTTTCTTATTGTTGAGTTTTAAGAGTTCTTTGTATATTGTGGATAGCAGTCCTTTATCAGATGTGTCTTTTGCAGTATTTCCTTTTAGCCTGTGGCTTCTCTTCTCATTCTCTGACTTAAGCCACTTTTTAAAGACATTTGATATCTTGCAGCTGAATGCACTCTTACAGAGACAGGGAAATACTGTACTTATGTTTGGCGAGATGTCCAACTATGACACCATGTCCTCCTTTGGCCAAGGGGTGGCTCATCTATTCCTTCTTGTGCCTCAAGGATGGAAAACATTCAGAGTCAACTTATCACAAAGATCCCAGAAGAGAATTCTTTAGTATTCTTGAAATTGTCTCAGTTCTCTGTTTTCTGAGATAACGTGATTTGGCTTTTCCACAGACTTTACCAGCTGTTCTGAGGACGGGGGATACTGTAGTGGATACTGTAGTGAACAAAACAGACTAAAGCCCTACCTTCATTCTGGTGGGAGAGTCACACAACGTACAAAATGCATGAAGTACATGGCATGTTTGATGATGATGAGTGCAATGGAGAGCAGGGTTGGTTTCAGGCATGGCTGAATCTAGCAGCTTCAATGATCCCAGACTATAAAAGCTAGAAAGGGAATAGGGAATGCCTGGGTGTTTTGCCTCTCTGCTCATAGATAAATAAGGGAATTTGAGTCCAAATAATAAGAAATAGCCCAGGAGACTTGATTTTCATATACTGAGTGAAAAGGACCCAAGGAATTAAATCCTGATAGTTTCAAGGCAGAAAGCAATGGCAAAGTTGAGAGTATTAGAGTAGAAAGGGAGAGAAGGAGGAACTCTTAGAAGGAGTGTGCAGATTTTAGGGGGTCCTCCGCTCCTGCTGATACAGACATGGAGGCCTGGACTTCCTTTGCTCCTGACAGGGTCGGTTGCTGTTGCTTGCAACTGAAGACTTCTAATAGACACACGCCTGCGCTGTGCCATGCTCTGTGCTGGGCACTGAGGACACTGAAATAAATCAGACACAGACCCTGTCCCCAAGAAACTCCCAGCCCAGAGGAGGAGCTAGCCAGTGACAGGTCAACCATGACTCGCAGAGCATCCACTGTGTGCCAAGCCCAGTGACAGGTTTCATCTGTGTCACTTTCTTAATTCTCATCCTGAGCTTCATGAAAGGAACTCAGAAGAACCTAAATTAGATCATGTCCCTTGCTGAGTTAAAATTCTGCAGTCATCTCCCATTGTAACAGAAATAAAATCCCCCCAAATACAGACACTTTGCCACCTTTGACCTTATCTCCTGCAAATGCCCTCCTTCCTCAGGATCCTGGAAAAATAATAACAAAATCCTGATAATGATCATCATCACCATCATCACCACCATCATCCTCACCATCGTCACCAACATCACCATCACCACCACCATCATCATCATCACCATCACCATCATCATCATCCTCACCACCATCATCCTCACCATCATCGTCATTACCACTACCACTGTCATCACCATCATCATCATCACCACCATCATCCTCACCATCATCACCATCACCACCACTGTTGCCATCACCATGACCACCATCACCATGACCACCTTTGTCACCACTATCATCCCCATCATGATCATCATCCCCATCATGATCATCATCCCCATCATGATCACCATCATCACCATCACCCTCATCATCTCCGTCACCACCATCATCCTCACCATCATCATCATCATCATCACCGCCATCATCCTCATCACCATCACCACCATCACCATCACCATCATGATCATCATCCTCATCATGATCATGATCATCACCATCACCCTCATCATCTCCATCACCACCACCATCATCACCACCATCATCCTCACCATCACCATGACCACCATCATCACCACCATCATCCTCATCGTCATCACCATCACCACCATCTCTACCATCACCATCATCATCCTCATCATCATCTCCATCATCATTTCTACATCTTCTCCAGCATTTGTTATCTCTTCTTTTTTTTCCCTTCTTTTTGATCATAAACATCGTAACAGATGTGAGATGCATCAGGGAAGGCAGGCTTTCATTTTACCCTGTCTGTCCGCTCATGCACCAGCACGACTGTGTCAGTTGGTGCACCTGCCGGAGGAATAGAAGCTAGAAGCAGACCTATTTGTTCACACCCTTGCCAAAATCGAGCCCCCTTGCCATGGAACTGGGTTTTTGCACGGTGGAGAGGTATATTGCTTTTCAGCTGTGTCAGAGAAGGGGTGGATAGAGAGCAAGGGCCATGTCCCCACTGCTTGTGAACGAGCCCTGATTCTGAGGTCTTCAGGGAGAATGACAGCCTCAAGGTCCCTGGCCAGAAGTTTATATCTCGTTGAGCCTGCCTTCAGCCAAGTTTCTGAGCTGTGGATACACTGGTTGCCGAGAGTCTTCTTGGCAAGTAGAGCATCATTTGGTTATTCAGGGAGAAAAAGATGGTTCTCTGAGGATCTGATGGGGGGGCAAGAGGTGTGGATGCCCCCCACTTTGCTTTCTGAGTTGGTGAAGTTCTTTGAGCTTCTGTTTCCTGCTTCATCCATCATCTGAAGATAACCCTACAGAACAGGATGACAGTAGGAGCATGGGGGTGGGGCAAAGGGACCACTGGGTCATGTAGGCAGACTGGCCCTCTCTGAGCTTCCCCTTTTCTGTCCAAAAATGATGGGCATTGGCTGATCTCCTAGAAAACTTGACATTCTATAACTGTAAAATAATTCCTCTCATCCTCCCACTCTCCTTCCCTTCCTTCCCTCTGTCCCCCCGTCCTGTTTCCTCCTTCATCCTTCCACCCCTCCTCATTCTCTCAATCCTTTTTTACCATAACTCATTTAAAAAGATAAAACAATCTCCACACTTACCCAAAAAGATATTCATTGTGGCATTCTCTAGAGTTCTAAAAAAAACGAATACAACTTGATCACAGAGCAATGATGGTAAGACAGCACACATCAAATGCTCTCCATGTGTTAAATTAACAGGTTAATTAGCAGGTTAAATTCTTAGCCCGTGTTAAGAATTTTGATGCGTGAGCTCCGTTCGTTCCTACTGCAACCTTGAGGTAACTACTTCTACTCACTTCATTTGGCTGGAAACAAAACTTCCTCATGTCACTTATGTAAGTTAGACTTCTTTAAATATTATATGCCAACATCATATGACAAGATATTGTGACTAATTAAAATCATGATCATGAATATCTTTATTAATATGGAAAAATCCTCCATGGACATACTAAAATGTAAAATGTGATTGAAAATTAATTTCATTTTCAAAATGAAATCTGTATCTATGTATGTAATGCATTGAACATCCATGGGGATGATCTTTGTGGAGTTAACAGGTCAATTTTTGTAACCCTAATTTTTTTCTGATTCTGAAGTGTTAAATGAAATCATATAAAACATTTCATGTACATAAAAATCTGAAGGCTACAAGGCCAGACTATAAATCCTGGTTATTACTTCGAAATGGGCATTGGTTTCTGGGGAATGCTCTGTTTGTTTTGTACATACTTGTGTTATTTCAAATGTATTTAAATTTTTTATTTTATTAAATTGTGGTAAAATACACATAAATTTACCATCTTTACCATTTTAAGTGTACAGTTCTGCAGTTAAGTATATTCACATTGTTGTGCAACCAACTTCCAGAACTTTCTCATCTTGCAAATTAAAATTCTGTGCCCCTTAAGCAACTCCCCGTATCTCCTTCCCCCAGCCCCTGGCACCCACCATTCTACTTTTAGCCTCCATGAATTCGACTCCCCTAGATACCTCCTATAAGTGGATCAAATGTTTTTATAGCAAGTATGTTTGTTTGTGAAGGCTTTCATTACTTCTTCAGTGTCTAAAATGTCTGCAGAAGCAAAATTTTTCTAAGCAAAATACATACCCACGGACGAAGTTTAAAATGTTCCAAGGATGTATGATGACAAATATCTCTTGTGTCTCTGACTCCCAGTGAGACTCTCCAGAGGCAGCCCCTGTTAGCAGAATCTTTCATGTCTTTCCAGAAATATCTGTTGCATAAATATGTACATATGTGTGTGTATATGTATGTATAACTTCTCCTGCCATTTTAGGAAGGATAGCATAGCCTGCAGTGTTGTGCACCTGCTTCTACACGCTAACGCCGCTCATGCAGGAGGACTGTGGAGTTGAGCACCGTCAGCATACAGTACAGTGCATACCCCAGGCCCATCAAGGGACATTAGGTTCTTTTCAGTCTTCAGTTCTTCGAAACAGCGCTCAGCTCTAACTAACCTCACACACAGACCTTTGCGTGCATATGCACATCTATCAGTAGGAAACATTCCTAGAAGTAGAATTGCGGGCCCAGGAGATTTCCTGAGTGTTAACACGGGCAGATATCGTCACTGTGCCCTTCAAAGAATCTGTTCCAGCTTACACTGCGGCCAGCCATCTATGTGAACGCTGCTGGGAAGGTCTTTGCGATCATTCTCAACGTCTAGGGATGGAGGGGCTGTCGTGAGAGGCGATAAGTCCCCCGTCACGAGAGAGATGTAAGCAAGGGCTCAATGAGTACTTGGTGGGGATGTTGTGTTAGTCACGGCTCTAGAATCACAGAAGGGAAGTGAGAGGGGTCGCTTGAAGGAACCTAAGATTCTTTAACCAGGAACCGTATCCATGCTGCGGGAAGTAGGGTTTGCAACCCGTCAAATGCGTCCTGAGTTCCCACCCTTAACACGTTTGTGCGTGAAAGGCCAGAGACCGGGTGCCAGGCCTCTCTCGGATTTCCCAGCGTCCAGAGGAATGTCAGGACTCACGTCTGACAAGTGCCCGCGTATCTGCAGAAACGAAACCTTGCCCTCCCAATGTGGGAGCTCAGGTCTTCTTAGCCCAGTTTGCTTGTGCGGAAGCAGAGGCTCCGTGAGGGACAAAACTGCCCAAGGCCGCGCAGCTCGGAGGGCACCAGGGGTGATTCTGTGTGACAGTAACATGGTCACTCCTGCTCTGGCTCTTACTGGAGCCCGGGCCCTGCCGTACTGATTAATCTAGGGTAAAAACCACCATCATCCCCACTTTACAGGAGGCGAAACTGAGGGATACAGTAATAGTGTATGAACACACGTTCCTTGAAAAATACTCAATTTTTGTGATGAAATGAGCTTCTCATTTCGCTATAACCTGCATGTGTCTTGTCTGCCACTACCTGGCAATGTGTTTTTCCAAGCTGGGTTTTATAGGTGTTGTTGTCTCTGACATGTTAACCTCATTGGATTCCCATGATCTTGCAGATGGGTCTTTTTTAAAAAAAAATTTTTCTTTTCTCCCAGTTTCTTTACTAGGGAGGGGACGTTCAGAGAGGCAGAGGTCCCTGCCCATGCTCACGTGGTCAGAAGAAGGTGGGGCCTGGATTCGAACCCTGCTCTGTCCGAGCTCTGCTCACGATCTCGTGGTTCCAGGGGAGCGGAGGCCATCAGTCTCAGCGCAGGTGTGAGTACTCCACGGCTGCGTTCATCCTCCAGGACTGAGGGAGGCATGAGGAGGGGTGCTCCGCGTGGGCTTGCGGTGAACAGGACAAGCGTGTGGGAGGAGACTCAGGTGTTCCTTTATAAACGGCAGTCTGCGGCGTGTAGAGGCCGCATGGGCTAGAGCTCACCCCGAAGCCGGACACTGGGCTCAGGTCCCTGCTTTTCCATTCACCTGGGCAAGCTCACATAACATCTCTGGCCTCAGTTTCCCCATATGGGAAACAAGGAAGATAGGACAACAGCAATTCACACAGTTGAAGTGAGCGTCCAGGTAAGGGGAGCAAGTCCCGTGCCCTCCCCCTACTGCAGAGGAGGAGACGGAAATTCGGAGAAATTAACTCAACATCTCCCCAAGTAAGCTCATTCGATCCGTGACGGGACGTTCTCTCTGTCCTGACGATGCCCAGATGCCCCGAAGCTCTCATCTGAACCCCAGACCTGCAAACCCAGTGGTCTCCATGACAACCCAACTAGGGGCTCCCGCAGAGCTCTCATGCTCGTGTTGAGGGTGGAGTGTAGACCGGGTAGACGGGAGGGCTTGAAGGGGAATGTCTGCTCCGCGGCTTAATGGCGGCGGGACTTTGGGGAAGTTGCTCGGTGTAAAAATATTGGTTTCCTCTTGACTTTGAGCAGGACAGTTATGTTCTCCGGGCTTAGTTTTCTTTCTTTTTTTTTTTTTCCTGTTTTGTTTTATTGATTTTTTTCCAGGTTTATTAAGACATAATTGATAAATAAGATTGTATATCTTGAAAGTATACAAGGTGATAATTTGATCCAGGTATATATTCTGGAATGATTGCCAAATTAAGTTAACACGTCCGTCATCACCCTCAATTACACTTGTGGGGGCACATTGTAAGGACACTTAAGGTTTACTCTCTTAGCAAATTCCAAATAATACAGTATAGTGTTATTAACTATAGCCACCACGCTGTGCACTAGATCCTCAGAAGTTATCCATATTTAAGAGGAAGTTTGTACCTTTGGCTGACATCTCACTCCTTTTAATTAATTAACTAATTAATTTGAGAGAGAGAGTGAGATGAGCAGGGGGAGGGGCAGAGGGAGAGAGAGACGCAGGCTCCCTGCTGAGAGGGGAGCCCATCACAGGGCTCCATCCCAGGACCCCGGGCACATGACCTGAGCTGCAAACAGACACATAACTGACTGAGCCACCCACGTGCCCCCAACATCTCATTTCTGCATGCTCCCAGCCTCTGACACTCACCACTCCACTCTGTTTCAATGAATTCAACTTTTTTTTTTTTAAGATTCCATACGTGGGGCGCTTGGGGGGCTCAGTCCATCAAGCCTCTGCCTCTGGCTCAGGTCATGATCCCAGGGCTCTGGAATCGAGCCCCACATTGGGCTCCCTGCACAGCGGGGAGCCTGTGTCTCCCTCTCCCTCTGTCACTCCCCCTGCTTGTGCTGTCTCTCTGTCAAATAAATAAATACTTTTAGAAAATAAGGACTCTGTCTCTGAGGGATGTCCCGCAGTATTCGTATTCCTCTAACTTACACACAACGCACTGTAGCTTTGCCCCAAGTGCCAGATTTTCCTTTGATTTTTTATGGCTGAATAATCTTGCATTGCATATGGAATACATACACTCTGTGGGATTTATGTTCTATGTATCACATTACATATATGTGCATATTGTTTTATATATAATGTGTATTTTATAGATGTTATTTTATATAGGTGTGTTCCATTCTGTCGGTCCACTTGTCGGTCAGTGGACACTCAGGCTGCTTGCGCACTGGGGCCACGGTGAGCGATGCCGCCGTCGGGGGCGTTGTCTGGGCGTGCAGATGGCTGGGAGAGAGTGGTTTCACTGACTTCGGGGCACTTCGGTTCTCTGGGTTTCATGCCCGCCCCCGCGGCTCTGAGTCGGGTGTCTGAATAGGAAATCCACCTGTAGCTGAGACGACGGGGCTCGGAGGGAGGGAGTCGTCTTGCTGGAATGGCAAGACCAGGAGATGGCACGCGTCGCGCTCCAACACCTGTTCCCCAGCCCGTCCGGCACCCTTCGGTCAGATGCCACGCGGTCTGAGCTTGGCACGATTTGGGGTGGGAGACGGCCAGCGAGGCTGGATGCGCACGCCGTGAGGGAGCACCCGGGGGGGTCAGAAGAGTGTGCTTAAGTGCAGGGACGTGGTGAGAACTGAGAACACATCCTCTCCTTAGCTCTTCAACAGCAGTTTTTTAACGTTTTATTTATTTATGTTTCAGAGAGAGAGAGAGAGCACAGGCAGGGGGAGCAGGAGGCAGAGGGGGAAGCAGGCTCCCCACTGAGCAGGGAGCCCGATGCGGGGCTCGATCCCAGGACCCTGAGATCATGACCTGAGCTGAAAGCAGACATTAAACCGACTGAGCCCCCCAGGCGCCCCTCAGGAGATGTTTCTGAGCTACTTCTACGTGTGCCAGACCCTGACCTAGGTCCTGGGGAACATAACTGTATGAGGTAGATGTTCGCCACTAAGTAAAGCCAGGCCTCGTGTTAGGTGCTGGGAGAGAGTCATGGGCAAGGCAGAGGTTCGTGCAGTGAATGTGGAGGGAGCATCTGATGGGAGCGAGGCAGGACGCCCGGTGTCGAGATGCTGTTAGAGAAGCCTCGCCTCCTTCCTTTTTATTAATATTCAGTTAGCCAACACATAGGACGTCGTTAGCTTTTGATGTAGTGGTCAGCGGTTCCTCTGGTGCGTGCAACACCCAGTGCTCATCACGGCACGTGCCCTCCTCAGTTCCCCCATCGCCTGCTTGCCCCCTCCCCCACTCACCTCCCTTTCCTCAGCCCTCACATTGTTTCCTGGGCGCCAGAGTCTCTAGTGGCTTGTCTCCCTCTGATTTCTTCCCACTCAGTTTCCCCTCCCTTCCTCTGCGGTCCTCTGCTCTAGTCCTTATGTCCCACATACGAGTGAAACCATATGATCATTGTCTTTCTCTGCCTGATTCATTTCACTCAGCATAATCCCCTCCAGTCCTGTCCGTGTTGATGCAAATGGAGGGTGTCCATCCTTCCTCATGGCTGAGGAATATTCCATTGTGTACATGGACCACATCTTCCTTATCCATTCATCTGTTGAAGGGCATCTTGGCTCTTTCCACAGTTTGGCGACCATGGCCATTGCTGCTGTGAACATTGGGGTGCATATGGTCCATTTTTTCACTACATCTGTATCTTTGGGGCAAATACCCAGTAGTGTAATTGCAGGGTCATAGGGAAGCTCTATTTTTAATTTCTTAAAGGATCTCCACACTGTTTTCCAAAGCGGCTGCACCAACCTGCATTCCCACTAAGGGTGTAAGGGGGTTCCCCTTTCTCTGCATCCTCACTTCTGAGGAAGGCATCCTTCTGTTCCCCCAAGGAAGCACGATGTCAGGGAACAGGTGTGATTTTCCTGTTCATCCCCAGATCCCAGCTCAGTGCACACTACAGTGGCCAGTGTGGGGAATTCTTCTCTCTGGCTAAAGAATCAATGTGGGAGCCATGCCTCAAGGGAGCTTGAATGCTGGGACAACATATGTAAGCTTCATGTTGTATGTAACAGGAGCATGAAAACAGCTGCATGATGTGGGTTAATCTGGATTCGTGTAACGAACAGTGATGCCCATGGACTCACTATGTGACCACTCCAGTGCCCAGAACGTCTGTGTATTATGTCATTTGTTCTTCACAAAAACCCTGTGTGACAGAGAGGTTATCGCACTATATAATGGAGAGTAAGTTGAGCTGGGCGTTAAATGGAAAGGCGTCTACTCGCATGATGCTCACAGTCTATGGAAGGAAATAGATTATTGAAGAAAAAGTAGTCTATTTAACTCCAAATTATGTATAGTGGAGCGGGTGGCTGGTTACATTCTTTCTGGCCCTTCAGGTAGGGGGTCTTGAAAGGTGAAATCTGAGTGGAGACCTGCATGATAAGAAAGGTCCAACCATACCCACAGCGGGGGGACCTGACTGTGCAAGTGCAAAGGCCCTGGGGTGAGAGGGAGGTCTTTGAAGCTGGACTTAGAGAGCGAGAAGATCAGAAGAAGATGGGGATGGAGAGGTGGCCAAGAACCAGTCCTCACAGACCTTGGGAAAGGAAACCAGTGATACAAATATCCAGGGAACAGCATCGCAAAGGGCGGGGATGGCGAGTGCAAAGGCCCTGAGGCAGGACCGGGCATTGCGGATGCAGCTCCATGGAGAAGAGGTCAGAAGGTGGGTGGGCCAGGCCAGTCAGGGCGTCGTGGGCCTCCTGAGGCCCTGGGATCTCCTCCCAGGCTCCTGGAGGGCATTCAAGGAGGACCTGTGTGTGGCCCACGCTGATTTGCCTTTGGATAGATGCCTCCCCTGCTCTGCACAGTGCACTTGGGGGAGACAGAGCCCGCGTAGGCCCAGCTCTGCCCTTCACGGCCTCTCCTTACCTCTTCCCCTCCCAGAGCTGCTGCGCCCACCCTGGTCCATGCCGACCGCCGGGGCTCCCCCAGGTGCCCCCGAAGCCCCACCCTGCGCCAACCGGAGCTGCGCGCCCCGCGACCTGGTCCTGCTGGGCTTCGCGCACGTGCCCACGCTGCGGCCGCTGCTCGCGGCGCTCTTCCTGGCCATGTTCCTGCTCACGCTGCTGGGCAACGCGCTCATCGTGCTGCTGAGCGCCCTGGACCCGGCCCTGCGCGCGCCCATGTACTTCTTCCTGCGCCACCTGGCCCTGCTGGAGATCTGCTTCTCGCTGGACATCGTGCCCCGGCTGCTGGTGACCCTGCTGCGGCCCGGGCAGGGCGTGTCCCCCGCGGGCTGCGCCCTGCAGCTGCTCCTGGTGCTGTCGTGCGTCACGTCCGAGTGCTTCCTCCTGACTGCCATGGCCTGGGACCGCCACGTGGCCATCTGCAGGCCCCTGCGCTACGGCGCCCTGGTGAGCCCTCGACTCTGCCACCTGCTGGCCGCCACGTGCTGGCTGGCCGGAGTCCCCGTGTCACTGGTCTTCACCGTCTGGCTATTCAGCTTCCCCTTCTGTGGGCCCTATGGCATCCGCCACTTCTTCTGTGACATCGCCCCCCTTCTCAGCCTGGTGTGTGGGGACACCAGCGTCTTCGAGGCCAATGTGTTGGCGGCCACGGTGCTGGTCATCATGGTTCCCTTCTGTCTGATAGCCACGTCCTACGGCAAGATCCTGGCCACCGTGCTCCGCATGCCGTCCGCCACCGGGCGCCGCAAGGCCCTGTCCACGTGCGCCTCCCACCTCATGGTGGTGGTTCTGTTCTACGGCACCACGGGGGTCATCCACCTGCGTCCCAAGGCCAGCTACTCCCCCGAGAGCAAGCAGGTGGTGTCCCTGTCCTACACCCTGGTGACCCCCATGCTCAACCCCCTCATCTACAGCCTGCGGAACAAAGAGGTGAAGGCCGCCCTGGGGCGCGTGTGTTGCCGTCGCCAGGAATCTGGACCCCGTGAATGACCTCTTCAGGAATTGTTGATGGACGTGTGGCAAGGATCTGTATGCAAATATGTGGTATAGTACTCTGACTTTTTTCTGGGAAACTATCTTTTTCCTCTTGCAGTCATGGTGGTGCTGGTTCTTAGAAAAGGCTCATGACAGAGAATTCAGTCCCTGATTACAATTATTTGGTAGTGGTGGACTAATGAGCCTAATTTGGGTCAACTAGAGTGTATTAGGTAGGAAGTGCCCCAAGAATGCTAGTATGTAGTGTGTGAAAGCATATCATTTAGTCCCGTGAATCTTTGATCAGCTGAGGGTTAGCTAATCTAGGCTGAGGTCTTCCGGGTGGTTCTTCTGATCTTGGGTAGGCTTGTTCATGCAAATGCGTGTTGACTGTCATACACTTGGTTTAGTTAGTCTGGTCCACACGTTTCCCATCCTTCTCCTGGGTCCAGAGTTCTGGCATGATTTTTCTCATTACAGTCACTGAATGAGAAGGCCCAGTTTTTCAACTGATTTTCAAAGCTTTGGCCATGTCACACCCAAGTAGCTGGCCTTAGCCAATGCAAGTCACATGGCCATATCCATAGTCACGGGGTAAGGAAGTACACTCTGTCTCTTTGTGGGAGGAACCGCGAGGTTATATGACAAACGATACTGAAAAAAGGAGGAGTGGGCCTTTAGAACTTCCTTTAGAGAGCCAGACACTGAGACTTCTGTTCAAACTTCTCTTTGTTCATAGCTGTTAAGGATGTAAGCTTGTAGATGCCATCAACTATCTGGTCTTTAACAGGGGAGTTCCTGCTTGATAATGGCATTATTGCAAAGAAAATCAGAACCAGTAGTGGTAGATGGGGGGAAAGATGTGGTTCTTATGATTTTGTTGAGTTCAGCCATGCCTGAAGTCTGTTCTGCCCTTGGAGATTCCTCTTAGATGAACTGGTAAATTTGTCTTTTACTTAAGCCATTTGGTTTGGTGTTCTGTCCCTCTCAGTGCCCTGATTTACTCATCTCTTCTCTAATAATTAACCTGGTGTGTGAGTGACATCATTTCTTCTCCCAAGCTCAGTAAGAATATTTTTTTGAATATAGGTAAGTGTATCAGAGAAGAGGTTGCTTCCCTTTAATTTATCGTCTACCTTTGAAGGCATCTGGTTTTCCTAGAAGACAAATCTGGATGTGAATTGTCACTCTTTATTTTCTTGGTTGTACAAACTAGGACTTGACTTCTCTGAGCCTCAGTCTTCTCATCTGTGAAGTGGGAATAGTAACCATACTTACCACACTGGATTGTTACTATTCAACAAGGGGATGTGTGGAAGCGCCTCACATGGTTCTTGGGACACAGTTGGTGCTCAGTTAATGATCTGCATTCATTATTCCCATAGCTGTCCACATAGATTAGAAGCCCAAAGCTCTATCTTCAGGAGGAAACATCCTACAGTATTCCCAGGAGGCTGGATTTGGCACTGGGGGACTTGGAGTTCAAGTATGGAATGAAATCCTTCAATACGGGTTGTTGGACAAGTCTCTCTGAGGCTTAGTCTCACCCTGTCTAAACGGGAAAGGGTTTGAGAAAGAACACCTGCCCTGCCTCCACCCAGGACTATGGTGACGATCAATGAGACAACCAGTCTAAATGCACAACTACTGCACAAGGCTGAATGAGTTCCTGTTCTTTGTTTTCAGACCAGTTCTGCCCACGTTTTCACCTTTTCCAAGTGTTTTCTCCTTAATCTGGTGTCAAACAACAAACAAGTGTGTATCGAACACCAACTATGTGTCAGGCACCTCTTGAGGCTCTCGGGACACTGTGGCGAATATGACAGCATTGTCTGGGCCCTCATGATCGTTCAGGAATGTGCAGAATTTTCCTAAGATGTGGTTCAGAAATGCCTGGGGTGGTCGTTAAGCACGGAGATGTCACACCCAATGTGGGCCCCACCCCGATCTACCAAATCAGAAACTTTGAGATCACATCCCAGAAATATGTATTCATGAAAAAGTGCCCTGGGCGATTGCAGTGTAGAGCTGTGGATATGCTAGCCTAGCAGATCCCTCCTAGAAGGGAGAGGATAAGGAAGGCCACACATCAATCCCAAAGCAAACACTAAAGGGAAAGTGGTCTACAATCAAACCAGACTCTTTCCTACCTTGAAACTCCGAGGTCTTCACCACTGAAATCCACTCAGCCTACTTCTGTGGACAGTTATGACCAAGAACCTCAGTTCTACTATCACTTAGAATATGGAAGTGGTCACTGGGCCATAAACCCCGTGCCCAGTACAGCTGAGAAGGGGAGGAGGTAAAAGGCTGAGCCTCCTGGTATGCGATAAGCCACCATTTTAGTCAGCCATAGGGCATCTCTCATGACATCTGTTGATTTTCCTGTGGTGCACTCATTCACCCTTCTTCCCATAACTTGTCTTTGGGAAGCTACGTGCACCCTATTCCCTACAGTCTTTTGTCTTTGACAGTTTGATGGAAGTTTTTCCCTCTGCCCTCACCATGTATAGGGTGTTGGCTTGGTGTCCCCAAACTAAGTCCTCCCACACTTTCTCCCTGGAATTGGATCACTGAGTGAAACAAGGACTGAATATGGAACTGTGGTTCTCTGTGGTTGGTCTGGTACTTCTTACCCAGTTTGCTGAAACTGTCCTGGTCCATGATCCTGGCAAAATATAGTCCTTCAGCAATCCCACAGTCTCCAACCACTTCCTTGGCTTAAGTGACCCAACGTTAGCTTCTCTTTTTAGCAACCAAAGGACTTAAAATGATACAGCCTCAGCGCCAGTTTCCCTGCCTTACACTGCAGTTCTGTGTTTGGCCTGGACCCAGTGGTTGTCAAGGTCACTTTATGATGCTCTTCTCAAGAAGATGTCCTTGGGTTTTTTGTCCTCACCATTTTTTCGGGTTCTTCTGGAAAACATGATCCAATGGCTACTGGGTTTAAGAACCTCATGGCCTCATAAACCCTGAGTTTTAAGTCCTAGTCTCTAATTCAGACCTGCCAACAACCAAAGAACCCAACAATACCTTGGGACACTTAGTTCCAGGCCACCATTCTCCCAGATCCCTCCTTTATCCTCCTGTATCCCCTATCCCTGGATATATCATGAGAAAGCCTTCTGAACTCAAGCCTATATTTTACGAGACCCAGAACTTTCTAGGAAGTGAGAAGCAGACCTCTAGTTTTATCCTACCCATGCGCCATCATCAGACATCCCCGAAGTATGCGCTGTGAGTCAAACCCTGTGCTTGCCTCTGTGGATACAGAAAGAAAAGACAAATTTCTTCTTCTGAAATAACTCTTCGTAGTTGAGGACACAGAAGATTAAAAAAAAAAAAGTTGTAATTCAGTGTGAGGGGTGTTGTAGTAGCACACTGGGTCATTATTTTGAACATTGGGATGGAGATGAGCTAGTATGTATTGAGTATCTACTAAGTGTCAATTACCACACTGAACATGGGACACATACTTGCTAATATAATTTTCCAAGATGTCTTGGTTTCATACCTGTCTCATGGCAATATTATTGCTTCTAGGTGTGGGGTATATAATTTGCACTGAGCTCAGAAACTTACATGCATTAAATACTTTTATCCCTTCAATGACCCTGGCAGGAAGGAAGGGTTATCTTATTTTATAGGGAGGTTCAGAGACAGAGTAAATCATGAAGGTTCTGCACCTGTTGAGATTTGGGTCAAGAGCTGAATGTCATGTGTCAGGCTCCAACTCTGCAGAATATTCCTAATAACACGGAGGACATGGGGAGATGGAGGGGAGAAGGGAGTTGGGGGGAATTGCAGGGGGAGACGAACCATGAGACTGTGGACTCTGAGAAACAATCTGAGCGTTTTGGAGGGGCGGGGGTGAGAAGTTGGGTGAGCCTGGTGGTGGGTATTGAGGAGGGCACGGATCGCGTGGAGCACTGGGTGTGGTGCAGAAACAATGAATTCTGGAACACTGAAAAGAAATTTAAACAATAAATTAATTCATTAAAAAACAAAGCAGCAGAAACAATGAATTCTGGAACACTGAAAAGAAATTTAAACAATAAATTAATTCATTAAAAAACAAAGCAAAACAAAACAATAAAAGAATATTCCTACAACCTCATTTGGAGCATGAATGTCTAACCAACACTGACCAATCGCCTGCCGTGGTCGCAGAAGTAATCACACCACACCGTGCGATTTTATCGGAGAAGGGAACTAATTCCGTGTGACTAGAGAAGAGAGGGTTCATAAATATTTTTCGGAGACTGAAGTTTCCTGTGAAGTCTAAAGGGTTGAATTGGATTTCATTGGGAGGAAAGGCAATGTCTTATCAGAAAGAATAGTTTGGAAGGTTCCTCAGGAGTCAATGTACTTGAGGCCTCCGGATGTCTGTGTGAGCAAGGATAGAGGTGTGGAGAGAGTCACACAAGTGTCTGGAGGTTGGATAGAAAGGTTATAGTGATTCCAATTGTGGAAAAATATATGTAACATCAAATTTGCCCTTGTTAACCATCTTTAGGTGAACTGTTCTCTGGCAGTAAGTACACTCACAGTGTTGTGCAACCGTCACTGCCATCTGTCTCCAGAAGGCTTTGCCTGGAAGAGTGGGTGCTTGGTACCCTTAATTAAACACTAATTCCCCCTTCCTCTCTCCTCCAGCCACCATTCTACTCTCTTCCTTCCAGGAATTTGACTACTCTAGGCACCTCATATAAGTGACATCACACAACATCTTTTTGTGACTGGTTTATTTCACTTAGCATAATGTCTTCAAGGTTCCTCTGTGTAGTAGCATGCATCAGAATTTCCGTCCTTGTTATGGAGAGCGAAATTTCATTCTATGTATATGCCGCAGTTTGCTTGTCATTGCCTCCATCCACGTATGCTTGGGTGACTCCCATCTTTTGTCTGTTGTGGATGACACTGATGTGAACACGGAGGTGCGATACCCACACCTGCCACCACTTTCAGTGGGCAGCACCGTCTTAGTCTCCAGTCTGTCCTGGCAAGTCCTCTCCTGTGGTTGTCAGATGCGTTCGCTCTTCTCAGAACAAGTTATGAACACGTGTTTCCGTAACCGAACTTATCAACCAACGGCAAGAACGATTTTACCACTCATCCGTATCCCCCAGGACGCAAACACAAGACCAGGTATTCGGGAGGAAGTCAGTCAATGCATGATGGCTCTTCCTCCCCTTAAGTCTCTACAGAGTATCAGTAAAAGTGTTTTTCACACCAACTCTTCTCCAAATCTGCAGAGACCAGGTGAGGTCTCTGAGGTCCAGAGCTCCAATTTAAGCCAGCCTCCCTGCCTCCTTCTCACCGTGAGGAGAGTCAGCTCGGCAACTTAGAGCATCCAGAACCACGAAGAGAAACGAGGGTGGGAGAAGTGGGTGCCTCGTTCAGAACCAAGACCAGCTTCTTCCAACATGGACTGAACTACTCTTCGGTATCTCCTCCTCCGGGCAGGAGCTGAGTGCGTCTGAGCATCTGAGCCTCTTCCAGGAGCGGCATCAGGCAGAACAGATCTGAAGCTGTTGTCCTTCAACTGTCACACGAGGAGACCAGATGTCCGTCTTGGGGGGTGAGGACAAGGAACAACAGAGAGAGATGGTCTTTCATAGAATATCCGAAGCATCCCAGGTACTGACTCTGAATACTTTGGAAATATTAATGATCTCACCGTCCCTTAGTACTTATCCACATATTATATGTTAATTTATAGTCAGTATATGTGCTGCCGAAGCGAGCACATGTTAATTTATAGTCAGGATTAAATGGATTGAGCGACTTTCCCAGAGTTCCACTGCTTGAATGTTCTCTCGAACACTTGGAGGCTAAAACCAGTTTGGTTCGTGCCCGTGTGGCCGTCACTTTTGGCACAGTGCCTCTTTGCACACAGCCCCTTGCTTCATAAATAATTACCACTAAAGACTTCACCGGCCAAGAGTCTGTCTTCTCATGAGAGAAATCCTGAGTTTCATTTAATACAACAGGAGCGAACCCACTTCTGTAGAAATCTGAGCTCCTGTCCTGAGAGGGGGACACGGCACAGTGCAGAGGAGAGGTGGTTATCTGTCCTTTTGAATGACATACGACTGAAGTTAAGTAGCGTGCTCGAGAGGGCAGATAAAGCTCTGCGGCCAGACTGCCCCGGGGACCAGACCGCCACAGCTCCCTTGAACCTAGCGCAGCTCTTAGCGAAGGATTCATGGGTGACAACGAGTTTGGGGGTGGAGTCATCTCTGAATGTCCAGTTTGGGGATTTGGGATGCTACTGTGGCCTCCAGGGCTGCTCTTACCGGTCTTGCTGCACATTATCCAGGGGTCTCTTGGTTCATCTGAAGTCCTAGGTTAGGAAAGGCAACTCAGGAAAGGATTGGCGGAGGAGTATTAAGTGGGTACGGATGAGAAGATAATGAAGATGAGAGCCAGAACCAAAAAGATGAGGAGCGAGAAATCTCAGCTGGGGGGAAGGACTGAGGTGGACGGGAAGTGGAAGGTGAGTGGACTCCTGTCCAGGAAGTGCTTACTGGGGTGCGGGTTCCTCTTGACAGCTGTGAAGTGGGTGGTGCAGTCACACGTCTGAGCCGCGGCTTCCCCGTCTGTGTTCATGCAGTAACGTACACAACACCTGTGTGTCCCGAGAACTGAATTAGCTTGCGCTCCTTGTGCCTTTGCAAAGAACCTTAGATCTACAAATCCGTCCTCTCGGAAGACTCTGGCGCTCTGCAGCTAGGAGAGAACTTAGAGCAACAAATTCTTTCATGCAGGAAGTTCTCCCAGGTTCCTGCTAACGTAACTTGAGAGGTTGACTCTCAGGACACCTTTCTTCCCTAACATTGCTATGCAGAGGAGACATCTTATGAAAGCTTGGCAGATACTGACCTCTGTTATAAGTTCGTCCTCAATTATTTTTGCTTGTATCGCCTTGAATACCAATCTCACAGCCCCCTCTAATCGGGAATGGATTTTTTTTTTTTATTGGTTTGTTTGTTTCATTGACTCTTTCTCCGGAAATCAGTGGCCACAGACTTGGACTATATGTGTCTTCTTCACCCATGTACTCCCAACACCTGGCATAGAAAGGGACGTTTAATGAGTGCCATCGAGTGGATTCTGTGAATGACAGCCTGGAGTCAGAAGGATTCTCTAGTTGGGTCACTTGTCACCTCTTTACTCCCCATGTCCCAGGTGTAGACTTTACAGGCTTGATTGTGAAGATGAAATGGAATGGAGTTGGCACAGCATAGATGTCTGGCCCAGCCGTGTGTCTTTCTTTGTGTTGTTGCGTCCTGGCTGTATGGTCTTGGGCAAGTGAATTTATCTGTGTGGGCTCCATATCTGTGTTATGGCATAAAACCAATGAATATAAGTAGGTTTTATGGCAAGTTACTCATGCATATGAGGGTCTCAATGAGTTATAGAAGTTTCCATTATGAGATCATATGTCCCAGGGCACAGTAACAATTTTTTCAGTCAGCTTCAGCTTCTTGAAATGTATCGGGGGAAATAATTATTTCGGGGGGAAACAGTGTCCATGTGTATTTGTGGTAACACACACATTGAAGCAATAAATGATATTTCCAGCCTTCTGCTGAAAGGAATGCCAGTCTTTTGGGGGATTCCTCCCTCTTCACTCTTCTTGAACATCATCATTGGTGACCTACAGCCTAATACGATTCTCAGAATAAATTTGCATTGAGAAGAGGACTACTTTCAAACAAAAGGGCTGACCATCTTGCTCTACTCCAGATTTATAGACTACCTCCAAAGTCCTACACAGATTACACAAAGAAAGGAAAAATATGACCTACAATAATCACATTTTTGGAACAGAAATAATAACAATCCCAATTTATTATTTGGTATACCAATTCCCATCCATTCCTTTATTTATTAAAACAAGCTCATGGGAAGCCAGTGATTCTCTACCAATTTTCAGGAGGTCTGATTGTATAAGGACACAGACTTAGTAAGGCCAATCCGAGTAAAGACTGTGATCTCATGCTCAGAGTTTGCCTCACAGATTCTGCTCAGCATTTGTCTGTAACAGTCAGTTTCCTACAGAAGCTGGCTAACCCAGTCCTAGGGTCTCCATGCACTGTGAACAATTTCCTAATTTTTTCTTAACTACTGTGTCTCTGAAGAAACCAGGATATCAACAAACTTTGTCTCTCCTCAGATGGAGAGGTCCCTGGAGTCGGGCAACACGACCAGAGTCCGGGAGTTTGTCTTGCTGGGTTTGTCCACCAGGGCGGACATAAGGGATGTCCTGTTTGCCGTCTTCCTGACCCTCTACGTGCTGACCCTCCTGGAGAACACGCTCATCATCTACCTCGTGTGCAGTCACAGCGAGCTCCGCAAGCCCATGTACTTCTTCCTGGGCAACCTCAGCTGCCTGGAGATATGCTACGTGTCAGTGACCGTGCCCAGCCTGCTCGTGGGGCTGAGGACCGGACCCTGCCACGTGCCCTTCACAGCCTGCATGACCCAGCTCTTCTTCTTTATAGTCCTCATCTGCACGGAGTGCACCCTCCTGGCGTCCATGGCCTATGACCGCTACGTGGCCATCTGCCGCCCACTCCACTACCCCCTGCTCATGAGGCCCCAGGTCTGCCTGGGCTTGGCCCTGTCCTCATGGCTTGGGGGGCTGCTGGTCTCGGTGGCCAAGACGACGTGCATCGCCAGCCTGTCGTACTGTGGTCCCAACGTCCTCAACCACTTCTTCTGTGACGTCTCCCCTCTGCTCAACCTGTCCTGCACCCATGTGGCCCTGACCGAGCTGGTGGACTTCATCTCTGCCATCGTCATCTTCTGTGGGACACTGTTGGTAGCACTGGCCTCCTACTCCGCCATCGGGGTGGCCGTGCTCCGCATGCCGTCAGCCGCCGCCCGGCGCAAGGCCTTTTCCACGTGCGCCTCCCACCTGGTGGTGGTGGGCATCTTCTACTCAGCAGCCCTCTTCATCTACTGCCGTCCCAGCCGCATCAAATCCATGGACCTCAACAAGGTGCTGTCCGTCGTCTACACGGTGCTCACGCCCATGTGCAACCCCGTCATCTACTGCCTGCGGAACAGGGAGGTGCACGCGGCGCTTCGGAAAACTCTCCGCTGGCCTTGATCCCAGTCTCGGGTCATGGAACCTCTCGTCTCCGGACTGAAGATCGGCCATGGCCACGAAATTCCACACAGAATACCGGAAGGGGGAAGAAAAACAGAAGGACTACGTTTCCCATCTAATAAACAAGGAGTTCACGTCAGTGAAGAACAAAGTCTGAATTACCCACGGGAAAAGTGAACAATGTCTATGAGAAAGCAGGTCATCACAGATGAATGACAAGTGACTGGTAAACTCACACGACAAGATGGTCCACCTTATTAGTAAACCAAGAAATGCAAATTTAACCCCATCATTTCATTCCTAGAATGAGAAATGCTTACAGATGTTTCTATATGTCCCCACAAGTAGAGCTAGGTCATAGATACGGAGGTATTTATAGCAACTTTGTAATGAAAAGAGAATGAGAAACAGCCTAATATCCATCCACAATGGATGGAATAAATATATTCATTCGGAGATAAACCCTGGGGCTATTAAATAAAAGGAAATAGACATATGTTTGACGTGGTAATATGCTGATATATACATGTAGAATAAAAAATTAAGATAGGGCCTTTTCTCAATTCCTTCCCCATCTCTTTGTTACTAGCAATTAAATATCTATAGTCCCTTTTTTAAGATTTAGTTATTTATTTATAAGGAAGTGCATGCACATGTGGGCAGGGGAGGGGCAGAGGGAGAGACAGAGAATCTCACACAGACTCTGTGCGGAGTGTGGAGCCCAACGTCACTACCCTGAGATCATGACCTGAGCAGAAATCAAGTGTTGGATGCTTATCCAACTGAGCCACCCAGGTGCCCGACCTACCTGTATTCTTAATAGTGCCTTCTTTTTTTTTTTTTTAAAGATTTTATTTATTTATTTATAAATAAATATATAAATAAATATATATATATAAATATAATACAAATATATAAAAATATAAATAAATTATTATTATTATCAGTGGGTTGGGCCTCTGCCTTTGACTTGGGTCATGATCTTGGGTCCTGGGATCGAGCCCCGCATTGGGCTCTCTGCTCAGCAGGGAGCCTGCTTCCCTTCCTCTCTCTGCCTGCTGCTCTGCCTGCTTGTGATCTCTCTCTCTCTGTCAAGATTGTTTTGGTACTTCTAGGTTCTTTACATTACCATATAAATTTTAGACTCAGCTACACATTTTTATTTTAAAAAATGCCCCTTCGGGGTGCCTGGGTGGCTCAGTGGGTTAAGCCTCTGCCTTCAGCTCAGGTCATGATCCCAGGGTCCTGGGATCGAGCCCCACATCGGGCTCTCTGCTCAGCAGGGGAGCCTGCTTCCCCCTCTCTCTCTGCCTGCCTCTCTGCCTACTTGTGATCTCTCTCTGTCAAATAAATAAAATCTTTAAAAAAAAATTCCTTCAATTATAATGATGATTGGATTGAATCT
This sequence comes from Martes martes, assembly GCF_963455335.1. Classification (NCBI taxonomy): domain Eukaryota; kingdom Metazoa; phylum Chordata; class Mammalia; order Carnivora; family Mustelidae; genus Martes; species Martes martes. Next base: position 58,003,402 of record NC_137905.1, on the reverse strand, counting down.
AGACATCGTTTTGGGGGAGAATTGACATTTTTGACAACACTGAGTCTTTCAAATCATAAATATGGCCCACCTTTCCATTTATTTAGCACTTAAAATTTTTTAAATTTTTATTGTGTTATGTTAGTCACCATACAATACATCATTAGTTTTTGATGCCGTGTTCCAAGATTCATTGTTTATGCACCACACCCAGAGCTCCCTGCAATCTGTGCTTTTTTATTTCTTAGATGCCACACAGGGGTGAAGTCATACGGTGTTTGTCTCTGTCTGACGTCTTTCACTTTGCCTAGTCCCCTCCAGGCCCATCTACGTTGACATGATCTCATCTTTTCTAATGTCTGTGTAACATTCCGGTGTGTATGTGTGCACGTGTGTGTGTGTGTACATGTAAACACCACACATGTCCATGTTCATTCATCTGTGGGGGACTCTGACGTGGCTCCCGTATTTAGCACGTTGAGCCTGTAGCTGTCCTGTCAGCAATGTTTCAGATCACTTACTGTGGAGGTCACGTGTGTCTTTCCGTCAATTTATTTCCATGTATTTAGTGTTTTCAATACTTTTGTGTACTTAATCGTTCTGTAAATTTTATTTTCCCATCGCCACCTCTAGCATTTAGAAACAAAACTGGTTTCTGTGCACTTGTCCTGGATCCTACAATCTTCCTAATCTCAGATACTAGCTCTAACATGTGCTTCGTAGATTCCTTAGGATTTTCTGTGAAAATAATCAAGGTACCTGCAAATAATAATGCCTTTCCTTCTTTTTTCCAATTTCTATACCTTTTCCGTCTCTCCTCTTGGACAATGTGTAGACCCTGGGAGCCGCAGACCCACGAATGCGGAGTGGGTTCCCATGGGGCTGCTTCTGGTCCTGTTGGACACACCCGGGGCATTGCCTGGAGGTGCTGTGCTCTCCAGTTACCCTGTGTGCAGCTCATCGGAGCCTGGAGCAGGGGCCGGGCCAACACATGAGTCTGAGAGGACGGCAAAGGGCAGCACGACACAATCGGCAGCTGTGACAGACACCGCCACTCTCAGCACCTCAGCACGCTGGTTTCGGTCTCGCCTGTGCCATGATTCCATGCAGCTTGCCAAGGGGGGCCCTCTCTCCTGCAGCTGCCCAGGGACCCAGAGTCTTTCCTTATAGCCCCCGTTATCCTCCAGAGTCTTGGGGCTCCCACCGAAACTCTGATCGTAGACAGGCAGGGAAAGAGAGAGGGAGAGGCAATGAGAAGGAGGCATCACCCGAGGTTTGCAGGGCCAGGTCTGGCAGTTGTAGGTGTCACTGCTGCCCACACGTCATTGGCCAGGAATGAGTCACATGGTCATACCGATGTGCAAGGGACGCTGGGAGATGCAGTTTAGGGGCACACTCCTGATTCTGCCCCATCGCTGCTAGACACACAAACGTGCACAGAAAGAGTAGTGTCGTTTCTCATCCGTGAGTTCTGGAAAATGGAGATCATTTAAGAGAATGAGTGTGATTAAAGGGGTATAAAATGTGCATTCTCAGATGTCTTTGATGGGAGTGTAAATCCATGCAGTGTTTTCAGAGAGTAATTTTGTAACGTGGACAAAGATGATGAATATACATTGACCAGCAGTCCGACTTCTAGTTGTGTATTACAGAGCTATTTTTGCGTGTGGGCAGAATGAGCATGCCAGGATTTCTATGGAAGCAAGGTCTGCACTAGCAGAAACTGGACAGCTCTACAAATATCCCCTAATACAGAACTGGAAAATACGTTAGGGTCATTACGGGCCACCTCCGTTCCAGACTCTTCTTCCCTCCGCCGTGCCCTCTGACCACACATCCCTAATGTGCCACGGTCAAGCATTCCAAAGCTTGAGCAATTGCCTTTAAGAAAAACTTCGTCAGGGCGGGGGCCGGATATTAGCCTCCCCCAACGCCCAAATCGACAAACATCTCAGTGCCAAGAATACAGAAATAAGAGTCTCTTCTCTGCGTGAGATCACATTTTAGTGGTGCAAGAGAAAAGCAAGGAAGGACTGATAATAAAGCCAATAAGAGCCATCTTAGTGTCAGGAGCTAAGCAGGTTTTAGACCTTAGGGAAAGACTTAACATAAATTGACTGTTGTGTGTCCATTACTGGGCTAGATCTGTATACATCTGTATTAGTGTAACTTCAGACCCTCTCTGAGAAGGGCATGTGATCTTCATCTGACAGGTATCAACAACACAACCAATAACCACCAGTTCCTGAGCTCCTGATACGTGCTGGGAACCATCATAGGTGCTCCATGGGCACTGACGAGCTTAATCTTCCGGGCCACCATCATCCTCCCTGTTTCATAGATGGGGACATGGAGACTCAGGGAGGTCCGAGTCACACAACCTCTGGATGACAGATGAGGAATTCAAATTCAGATTCTCGCGCTCCAAGTTCCAGGACATCCCTCCAACTGGAGATGGAGTGCGGGCACTCAGTCAAATTCCTGGATACCTGCTGGGGACCAAGCCATGTTTACCTTAGCACACTTCTCCCTCAGGGGGGAGGAAAGGGTTAATTCCTGGTGTCTGGAACAGGAAAAGTGGGCGAGAGCTTCTCTACGCAGGTGAACATGAGCTTGAGAGAGGAGCTGGAGTTCATTCGGAGGGGAAGGAAAAGGAGTCTGGACAGAAGGACCGACATGGGCATAGACGTGTAAAATGCATCATGTGGTGCTTGCGTGTCTAGGATAAAGCTATGCAAGTACTTGCACGAGTAGTTAAAGTATTTTAATCTTCATTCCCTTAAAGGATGGGAGGAGCAGAGGACATAGTGGAGAGAATGTGGTCACACATTAGCTCAGAAGTATTTTGTGGTGTTTGTTGACCGCAGCATATGATAGACCAATGGTTTTACGGTTCCTGAAAGAATGCGGTGTTATAGCTATGGGCGCATTACTTTTAAATCTATGTCACCTGATCACACAAAAGGAGAAAAGAAAAGGGTAAAATTGAATTTGAGAGTTCTCCCTCCAGTTTTGTGTTGGGCATTCCAGGAAGGGAGAGACCTGCTCAGTGGGGGTCCATGGCCTAGAGAGGAAAAGATGTGTTTCAGGCATAGAACGCCTACGAGTACACGCTAACTCCGGCGGCGAAGATGTCCAGCAGGCTGTGGGGAAAGGGTATTTCGAGTTTCTCTGTGAGCTGGAAGAATGTTCTGTCTCTCCGTTTCTTGTCTTGTTTCAAGCAGAGGTGATCTTGTAACACTTCGGAGAGACTGAGCTCAGACCTCCCTCCTGCACTGCGGTCCCAAATCTCCAGGTTCCCATCTCTGAACATCTCTCGCTGTGATAATGTGTACTTGTCAGTTTCGGGGTCATTATCTCAGACTCCTGGGAGCAGCTCGAGAGCAGGAATTACGTCTCATTCAGCACTGCGATGCCAGCACCCGCACAAATCCTCGCCTCTATTATGGGCTCCATCTGCGTGAGAACGGACTTGGAGCCAACCTCAGCGGCGAGCCGCCCTCCCAAGCCCCAGTACAATTCATGAAACGTTTTCTCTTCCATCTTCTCTGTAAATCCACAGAGATCAGGACAGCCCCCTAAGGTCCATCTGTTGGATTTAAACTGTTGCTTCCGCTCGCAGCTGGCTGGAAGGACAGAGTTCTCCCGGCCGCTCAGAGAGCACGGGGGTGTGGACTGGAGAGAGGCGGGTGAAGCCATCGCTCAGGACCAGAGACAGCTTCTCCCAAACCTTTCTGACGTCCTGAGTTGACGGACCAACTCTGCAAGTCACTGGCGTCTTCACTCAAGTCCAGGGGCAGGAGATGAGTATCTTTGCTCCCCAGAGTCTCCTTTAGAGAAGAAAAGCGGGACCTGCGTCCCCTTAGCTGAGAGGTAAGAAAACACGATCACCTGATTTGGGAACGAAAAAAAGAGAAGAGCAGAAAAGTTCTCCCTCCTGCCGGTCACCTGTGGGGTGCTCGGCACTGCTGGTCCCATGGAGCCTCCCCGAGATTCAGAGCCCAGGACAGTGTAGACGGTCCCGACGGCAGATGAGGACACGGGGGGCAGAGTCAGAGCCCTGGTCTAGGGCAGGGACCGAGCCCGGGCTGGAACCAGTTTCTGTCTGATCCCCAAGCCCTTCTCTTAACCGGAATGACAGGATATTTTAAACTGAGGCTTCTAAAGGAAATGTGTCAGGTCCGTACTGGCAGTAAAGACCACACGGCGTGGCACACCTAGCTGGCGGGCCGTGGAGTGTGCGACTCCTGGTCTCGGGTGTGTGAGCTCGGCCCCGTGTTGGGTGTAGCGATTACTTTTAAAAAATAAAATCTTAAAAAAAACCCATGGCACAGAACATGAGAGGAACTATCAAAGGGAATCCCATAGGATAAAGGTAAGTGTTCTTTGTTAGATTTCTGTTTTACGCGCGTGTGTGTGTGTGTGTGTGTGCACACGCGTGCACATGTCATCGCGATGGGTAACAGTGTGAATGTATTTCTTAGCTGCGACAAGGGTGGAAATTCATGAGAGCGACCGCACTCCATTTTCCTGCGTGTGGATCTTGTGCACATAGAGCGCAGGGAGGAAATGACAGCCGTGTTCACACAGTATCTTCTTCATTCCCGATGGAAATATTGTTACCATTGTCGGTGTAGTTAACTGGGGCTGAGAGAGATTAAGCGTCTAGCTCATGGTTACACAGCGAGCAAGCTGCTGGTCATAAACTTCTCTGCAGGGGCGACATCCGGGTCCGCCACAAAGACCTCTCAGGTCCTCGGTATTAGACATCATAGTTTATCACTTGGGATGTGTGCAGTCCTTTTTTCTTTTTTGCTGGCAAAACAGTGTAGCTGTTTTAAACAGCATTTACTCTGAATATATGCTTGGACATGCAATTTCTGGGACATGGTCACACCTTACAACTTACTACATGATGCCAAGTTGTCTTCTTTTTTTTTATAAAGATTTTGTTTATTTATTTGACAGAGATCACAAGTAGGCAGAGAGGCAGGCAGAGAGAGAGGGAGAAGCAGGCTCCCCGCTGAGCAGAGAGCCCGATGCGGGGCTCGATCCTAGGACCCTGGGACCATGACCTGAACCGAAGGCAGAAGCTTTAACCTACTGAGCCACCCAGGCGCCCCACCAAGTTGTCTTCTGAACTGAGCATACAAGTCAGACTCCCAGCAATCGTGTATGAAAGTTCTCATTATTAAACTTAATATTTTCAGACATCTATATTTGTTCTAATTCCATGGTTGTGAAGTGGCACCTAATTTTCATTTTAATGTCCATTCCTTGGCTCCTAGGAGATTAGCATATTTCCATGTTTCGAGTGATGAAATTCTTTGGTGAGATACACTTGCAGGCCTTTTTCCCCAGTTTTCTTTCTTTTTTTCTTTCCTTTCTTTCTTTCTTTTTTTTTTTTCTTGGAGAGAGGGCACGAGTGGGTGGTGTGATGTAGGAGCAGAGGTGAGAATCTTAAGCAGGCTCCATGCTCCCAGGGAGACTGATGTGGGATCAATCTCACAACCCTGAGATTAAAACCAGGAGTGAGACACCTGACAGACTGACCCACCAAGGTGCCCCTCCCCAGTTTTCTATGGAAGAGACTGTTTTGCACATTAATTGACTGATTTCTTTGTAGATCCTACATAGGGAACCCTTGTCACTCTTACCTATTGCAGGAATATTTTTCTAGTTTGTCACTTTCCACTTTTTTGTAATGACCAGATTTCCTTTTGGTGATTAGATTTTTACATTTTAAAGCATCCAAGTTTGAATTCTTTTCCTAGACTCTTATGGTTTTCTGTACCACCAAGGCCATACAAATATCCTTTGGTTTTTTACAGTTTCAGAGGTTTGCACTCTACCCTGATGGTGTCATTCACCTGAAATTGATTTACATCGTGTGGTGTGATGCGTGGCTCCAAGTTCTTTTTATTTTTCTACAGAAATAACTGATCACCCAAAACCATTTATTGAAAGACCCATCTCCTTCCCGCTTATCTTCAATAAAAGTTCTGTCCTGAGCCGGTGTGTATACATGTGTGAGCATGTTTTGGGGCTCTGTCCCACCTGGTTACTCTGTGTCGGAGACTTCATTATTTCGCTGGATGTTTGATCCAGACCCAACGCTGCAGACAGGGGACACGGGAGTGAGGATGGAGCTCCAGGAAGTGGACTTTGCTCAGGGCTTGGTGGGAGGAAAACCAGTTTCTTCCCCTCTCACTTCTCTGTTCAGCCACGCTGGCTCTTAGTGTCTCTGGCAATGCGAACCCCTCCCTGACTTAACAGCGTTGCCCTTGCTTTTTCCTGTTCTACCTCAAATGCTTTTCCATCAGCTCAGTATTCTGCTCGTTCCTCCAGATGTGGTGACAATCTTGTCTGGCTTTCTCTGTCGCATTTACCCGATAAGATCTATTTCTGTGTTTGTCGCTTTGTTCGCTTCCTCTATTCCTCAGCACCAAGAATATAAACTTCTCAAGTTCACAACCGTTGGTTTTGGTTTACTGTTTGATTTCAGGCACCTTGTGCATAATATATACTCAATAAAGACTTGCTATTTCGTGCATATGATCAATGATAAGTCAGACATAAATCCAGAGAGCAGGTTTTCTGCATGCCAGTCACCTAAAAATCACACTGGTTCCTCATAATTAATGACAGAGGCGAAGGACCACGACTTCTATAGCTCTGTCCCTTTGGACAACTTACTTACTGCCTATGAGCCTCAGTACAGTTGTGTAGGAATGGGTAAAACCAGGCTCTTTTTGTAGGATTGTGAACATTCATTGAGATCCTTGTGTTTAAAAAGTGCAGTACAGGGGCGCCTGGGTGTCAATTAAGTGTCTGCCTTCGGCTCATGATTCCAGGGTCCTGGGGTTGAGCCCCGCATCAGACTCCCTGCTCAGCAGGGAGCCTGCTTCACCCTCTGCCTGCCGCTCCCCCTGCTTGTGTGTGCTCTCTCTGTCAAATAAATAAAATAAAATATTTTTAAAAGATTTTATTTGTTTATTTGACAGAGAGATATCACAAGCAGGCAGAGAGGCAGGCAGGGATTGGGGGGAGCGGGGTGAACAGGCTTTCTGCTGAGCAGAGAGCCCGATGCGGGGCTCGATCCCAGGACTCTGGGATCGTGACCTGAGCCGAAGGCAGAGGCTTAACCCACTGAGCCACCCAGGCGCCCCAAAATAAAATATCTTTTAAAAATAAAAATAAAAATTGCACTTACAGTATATAGGGGCACATAAGTGATGTTCACACATGTATTTTCTTTCCTTAAAAAAAGAACATGCTCTTTCTGGAAGGGGTTGTTTTTAGAAATATTCATGAAGGAAATTACTCATTGGTCTTTCTTAGAAAAACCAGTATTGATGGTACTTTTCTCTAATAAGCAATGGCAAGTTTCCTCCAGAAATTCAACCAGTTAAAAGAGGTATACATCTCAGAACAAAGGAATGTGGTCCTTCCTTTCTTTAGAATAGTGCAGACAACCATTTAGATCCTGGGAAACTTTTCAAGAAGGAAGGAAGGAGAAAGGAGGAAGGAGGGAAGGAAGAAATCCAATCTAGAACAGACGACTTAAAGTCATCAAAAGAAAAGAAAGAATGATCACCGCTCTTGCCCCCATTTTACAGACAAGATAACTGAGGCTCATGAAGGTTGTCTTGCTGAACATCACACATTTGCTAAGCACAGGTGGAAGTTTTTCGATTCCGGTTTTGCAACGTCCCAGCTCAGCGGTCCTCCTGACAACGGTCAGCCTACGGCACGTGCAGTGGCTCTCGGTGCCCCGATGCTCTTCCTCTTCTCCCATTTTGCTCCTGCCTGGATCGCGGTCTCCACTAACCTGTTTCTTTCTGCACCCAGATGGAGAGGTCCCTGGAGTCGGGCAACATGACCAGAGTCCAGGAGTTTGTCTTGCTGGGCTTGTCCACCAGGCAAGGCATAAGGATCGGCCTGTTTGCCGTCTTCCTGACGCTCTACGTGCTGACCCTCCTGGAGAACACGCTCATCATCTACCTCGTGTGCAGTCACAGCGAGCTCCGCAAGCCCATGTACTTCTTCCTGGGCAACCTCAGCTGCCTGGAGATGTGCTACGTGTCAGTGACCGTGCCCAGCCTGCTCGTGGGGCTGAGGTCCAGTCCATGCCATGTGTCTTTCACTGCCTGCATAATTCAGCTTTTTCTATTCATAGCTCTCATTAGTACCAAGTGCACCCTCCTGGCGTCCATGGCCTATGACCGCTACGTGGCCATCTGCCGCCCACTCCACTACCCCCTGCTCATGAGGCCCCAGGTCTGCCTGGGCTTGGCCCTGTCCTCATGGCTTGGGGGGCTGCTGGTCTCGGTGGTCAAGACATCTTGCATCGCCAGCCTGTCCTACTGCGGCCCCAACGTCCTCAACCACTTCTTCTGTGACGTCTCCCCTCTGCTCAACCTGTCCTGCACCCATGTGGCCCTGACCGAGCTGGTGGACTTCATCTCTGCCATCGTCATCTTCTGTGGGTCGTTACTGGTTGCTCTGGCCTCCTACGTGGCCATTGGGAGGACAGTACTTCACATGCCATCTGCAGCCGCCCGCCGCAAAGCTCTCTCCACCTGCGCCTCCCACCTGGTGGTGGTGGGCATCTTCTACGCCGTGGTCCTCTTCATGTATACCCGCCCCAGCCGCATCAGCCCCATGGACCTCAACAAGGTGCTGTCCGTCGTCTACACGATGCTCACACCCATGTGCAGCCCCGTCATCTACTGCCTGCGGAACAGGGAGGTCCACGTGGTGCTGCAGAGAACTCTCCACTCACGCTGGGTCCCTTCAGTGAGAACCAACCTTGCTCACTCCTGATTCGAAGAGAGCAAATGATGGTCACCAGAGGGGAGGTCTGCGGGGGTTAAGGAGATGATGGGGAGGAAGGAGGGCACGCATCCTGATGAGCACCGGGTGATGGATGGAAGTGTTGAATCACTCTGTTGTACACCAGAAACTACTATTACACTGTCCATTCACTATACTGGAATTCGAATAAAAACTTAAACAATAAAACTATCACAGCCAAATGCGCACACACAAGCTGAAAGGCAAAGAGAAACCTGGGAGAAAATATTTGCAACAAAATGGATAAAGATGTTCTTAAAATAAATGAGAAAAATAGGGAAACTCCAAGAGAAAAGCAAAGGAAACACGGTCATGAAGAGGAAGGTTAGTCAAGGAAACAGGTGACTGACGGTCTCTACCAAAAAAATGGGCAACCTCTCTAAGAAATTTAATTCGAGGACAGCAATTTCCTCCATGCCTCTTGAAGAATATTGTGGAAACACCATCATTCAGAACGTATGTACAAGAATGTCCATTGCAAAATTGTAAGCTTTGGAATAAATGTTATTTTATTGGAAATTACTGGAAATAATTCAAATGCCCACCAACAGGATATGATTTAAATATATTACATTGTATCCATACTATGAAATAACACGGATCCATCGAAGAAATTGAACTAAACCACTGATACCTACTAGATACTGTGGTGGGGAGGTGGTCTGTGTTTGAGTCAAAGATGGAAGAAGCAATACATGAATATGTCAAAGTTTTGTGAAACAGCAATGATAAAGACACTGATTGCAATAGTTATTCATGCTACCACATACCTAGAAAGGCACCAGAAAGGGTATATACCAAGCGGTTTTTAGGCGTAAAACCACAGGACACCCATATTTTCCATTTTATATATTTGAATATTTAGCAATAAGCTTGTATGACCTTTATAATTGAATAAATAAACGTATTATAGGAGAAAATAGAAATTCTAAGAATGACCTTCTATGGGATGACTCATCACACTAGCGCATCTGAAATTTATTTTAAACTTATTTTTACTTTTTCCCACCTTGTTGAGATATAATTGGCATAGAACGTGTAAATTTAAGGTGTACAGTGTGTTGATTTTTTTTTTAAGATTTTACTTTTTTATTTGACAGAGATCACAAGTAGGCAGAGAAGCAGGCAGAGAGAGAGGAGGAAGCAGCTCCCTGCTGAGCAGAGAGCTCGACGTGGGGCTCGATCCCAAGACCCCAGGATCATGACCTGAGCCGAAGGCAGAGGCTTTAACCCACTGAGCCACCCAGGCGCCCCCAGTGTGTTGATTTGATCCACTTATCTATCGTGCATACTTTAATTTTTAATTTAAGTAGTAAAAACTCGTGTTGACAGTACCTCCAGGGAAAGGAGCACGTTCTGCTGTTGTTCGTGACCGTATAGACTGGTGCATTGTAGAAGGGCGCATTGTTAATAAATACAGAAAGTCTTGAGAATCTGAATGCCGTTGCATCCAGCAAGTCCACATTGGGAATTTATCTTGAAGGAACAAATGAAGGAAATGAGCAAAATCTGAGCTACAAAGATACCCATTCAGGACTATTTTCACAAAGATGAATAACTTAATAGTTCGGGTTTTTAAGTAGTAAGAAAGGCCAATAAACCTATGGAATGATACTCAACTTGCACCACGACTTTCATTTCTCATGAAAATCAAAGTAACTGCAGAGCAAATTTTTTAAAAAGTTATTTGAGAAAACCCATTGTTGGTTGGTGGGGGGTGGGGAGGCACTCCCTGAGACACTGTAGGACTGTAGATTGAGGCAGTGTCTTTGTAGAACAATTGGCCAATAGTAATCAAAGTTTAAATTCACATACACTTGGATATGGCAATTGCCGTTTTATCTTTGTGCTGTACGTACTGAGATAGTTGTTAATGCTCTTCCTCAGTGATTCCAGCCCACCACCTGCCGGGGACATGTGAGATGGCACTTTCTGGGCTCTTGGTGTATGAGCAATGTCATGTGAATTCTTCAGGCCAACAAACAATTACGTCACTTAGAGGCCAAACCACTGAATTCCTAGTGTGAGACCTCCTGATCTCTCTGCATGGTGATTCATTAGTTGCGTATAACACCCAGTGCCTATCACAACATGTGTCCCCCCAGTACCCATCACCTTGTTGCCCCCTCTCCCCGCCTCCCTCCCCTGTGAAACCCTGTTTGTTCCCTGGATTCCATAGTCTCTCATGGTTTGTCTTCCACTCCGATCTCCTCCCTTCAGTTTTCCCTCTCTTCCCCTAATGCCCTCCGTGTTATTCCTTACGTTCCACATATGACTGAAACCATATGATAATTGTCTTTCTCTGACTGACTTATTTCACTCAGTGTGATCCCCTCCAGTCCCGTCCATGTCCATGTAACTGGTAGGTATTCATCCTTTCTGATGACTGAGTAATATTCCACTGTATATATGGACCACATCTTTATCCGTTCATCTGCTGAAGGGCATCTCAGCTCCTTCCACAGTTTGGCTGTTGTGGACATCACTGCTACGAACGTTGGGGTGCATGTGCCCCTTCTTTTCACTACATCTGTATCTTTGGGGTAAATCCCTAGTAGTGCAATTGCAGGGTCATAGAGTAGCTCTATTTTTAACATCTTGAGGAACCTCCACACTGTTTTCCAGAGTGGCTGCACCAGCTTGCATTCCCACCAAGAATGGAAGAGAGTTCCCCTTTCTCCACATCCTCACCAACACTTGTTGTTTCCTGTTTTGTTAATTTTTGCCATTCGAACTGGTGTGAGGTAGGATCTCATTGTGGTTTTGATTTGAATCTCCCTGATGGTTAGTGATATTGAGCTTTTTTTCATGTGTCTGTTAGCCATTTGTATATCTTCTTTGGAGAACTGTCTGTTCATGTCTTCTGCCTATTTTTTGACCAGTTTATTTGTTTTTTGAGTGTTGACTTTGAGAAGTTCTTTATAGATCCTGGATACCAACCCTTTATCTGTAGTATCATCTGCAAATATCTTCTCCCATTCTGTAGGTTGCCTCTTAGTTTCGTTGACTGTTTCCTTTGCTGTGCAGAAGCTTTTGATCTTGATGAAGTCCCAAATGTTCATTTTTGCCTGTTTCCCTTGCCTTTGGAGACACGTCTTGAAAACCTTTAAAATGGCCATGGAAATTCTCTGTATGCCTGTGTCACACAGGCATTGCTAAGGGACAGAAGTAGTATGTTAAGTAATATCATCTGTGAAATGAGACGATTTAGTTCAAATAGTTTGGAAAATATGTAGTATCAGTTGATACAACTTCCTCCCTCCCTTTAGCTGATGCAAACCACTCTGTAACTTTTACCTCATGTGATAAATCAGTCATCGTGGGGTAGGTAGATGACTATTCCCAATTAGCGATGAGGAAGCCAGCATTCAGAGGATTGTGGTAAGTGGCTCAAGGTCACACAGGCATTAGCTGTAATGACACAACTTCTTTTGTGCCCATCTGACTCAGGTACCTTGTGGTCCTGGATGCTCATGATCTTGGCTTGCCTGGAGAATTGAGCCTCCTTAGCTAGGGATGGGCACCAGATCTCTGCTCCCTAAAAGGATACCATGTAGTGTCTTTCTGTGTCTGGCTGGTTTCACTTACCATAATGTTCTCCAGGTTCATCACGTTGTTGCAAATGGCAAGAACTCCCTGCTTTTGGCAGGGGGACTAAACAATATACCATTGTAAATATATGTCACATTTTCTTTATCCCTTCATCTGTCAGTGGACATTTAGCTTGTTTCTACATCTTGGCTACTGTGAATAATGCTACAATGAACGTGGGAATGCAGATTTCTCTTTAAGATCCTAGTTTAAAGTCATGTATGTTAATATGTAGGGCTTTTTACATATCAACTGTACCTCAATTAAATGGTTTTAAAAATCTCTTGATCCTAACTTACTTATATAAGATACAAATAATAGAATTATTTCAGGTGTATTGTAGTATTTTCTCACAATTCCTCTACTCACTGCCCTTATCATGACTACTCTGGATAAAACATACTTCCTTGTTCCCAGTGACTTTTGCATGACCATATAATTCACTTTGGCTAGTGGACTGTGGATCAGATTGAGAATTCTGAGCTGGTGCCTGAAGAAGCACTACCTGGGGCACCTGGGTGGCTCAGTCAGTTAAGCGGCTGACTCTTGGTTTCAGCTCAGGTCATGATCTCAGGGTCCTGGCATTGAACCCTGTGTGGGGCTCTGTGCTCAGTGGGGACTATGAGCTTTTGGATTCTCTCTCTCCCTGTCTCTCTGCCCCTTCCCCTGCTCATGCTCTCTCTCTAATATATATATGTGTGTGTGTGTGTGTGTATGTGTGTGTGTGTGTGTGTGTGTATATATATGTGTATATATATATATATGAGCTCTCTCTCTATATATATATATATACACATATATATATGTATATATACATATACATATATATATAGAGAGAGATATATATATATATAGAGAGAGAGAGAGCGCTCATGCTCTCTCTCATATATATATATGTGTGTGTGTGTGTGTGTATGTGTGTGTGTGTGTGTATATATATATGTATATGTATATATATATGTATATATGTGTGTGTGTGTGTATATGTGTGTATATATATATATATTTTTTTTTTTTTTTTAAAGAAGCACTAACTGTGTCTACTGCCTTCTCGCTTCTTGGCTTGAAAAGAGCATATCCTACTTCTGTGATAGGAAACAAATGGAACAGAACTAAACCTGACCCACAGCCTGAAGCAGAACACCACCAGTCAGCCACAGATCCACAATCCAGGGGGGGGGGAATGTGTGCTATTGAAGCCACTGAACATTGTTCTGGATTGTTGTTACACAGCAGTATTGTAGCGATAGCTGACTAATACAGCATCATATCGGTTAGGTGATGGGTTCAGCCGAAAAATAGTTGCTTAAGCAGGATGGAACCAATTTCTCATCAATGTCACAGCATTATTTGGGGGTTGATAAGACAGTCCAAAATGTCAGAGAACCTGAGTCCCCTCTCTCTTGCTCTACCATTCTCAGCGTGAAGCTTCCAGGTCAGGATCCAAGACAGCAGCTCCAGTCCCAGCCGTCATGTCTGTGTTCCAACCAGGAGAGAAGGAGAGCAAAGGAAGTACAAGGAAAGTGTCTTTCCTCTAAAGAACATAACGTAAAACTTTGTCCAGCGCGTACTCATATGACCCCATGTAAGGACAAGAGAGGAGCTGGGAAACATTGTTTTCTGGGTGGCTGTGTTTGCAGCTGAGATCTGGTGGCTCTATTACTAAAAGCAGAAGGAAGGACTGATGTTGGGAGATGACGACACTCTCTGTCACACGTACCTCCCTCACAGTGTGGCTGGAAGGCTTAAAATGCGACTGATCTGTATATGGGGTTTTGCATAGGGTCTGGAATTAAGCAAATTCCCTACAAGCAGCAGGTATTATAATAGTCATGAATCTTTGAAAGGATGGAGAGCATGAAGACTTTATCTTTCTTCAATGAATTGTTCACTTATTTATTGGACCAAATTCACCGAGCAGTTGACACATACCAGGCCTTTTTCTGAGCGCTGGCATCACTGAACGAGAGCGATGGGGTCCTGCTTTTACAGCGCTCTGGTTGTGGTCTGCATATTCTCCCTTGTGTGAAGTGAGAGCCAAAGAAAAATGGAAAGAGGAGAGACGCACTCGTGCCTCAGTACCAGGGCCATTAGGGAACACTCCCTAACAAAGGGCCCTGGAAGCCAGACCTTGAAGGGGTCAGCATGCACAGGGAGCACAAGGAAGATCATGGCATTCTGATGGAACGGCTTGCCCGAAGGCATAGACGTGACAGACTTGAAATGTCTGTGTAATGTTGAGTCTAGTGTGGCTGAAAGTCTAGTGTGGGCTGACGTCTAGTGTGGGATCTCGAATTCCTGGTTAAGGAGGTTCAGCTCGGTCTCATGGCCACAAGAGACAGAGATTAAAGTGACTTTTTCATTGAAAAATACATTTTTATGACAAAAGCAATGTGTCCTTGCCACAAAAAAATTGACAAAATACAACACAATGAAAATGAAAGCAAAGCCCTCCCAACATCTCTCACATAGTGGCAATTACCATAAACATTTATATGGAATTGATTTTCACATTCTCTCCTATATCCCTATGTACACACACTGCATTTAGACATTAGAATGTAGTTATCTGGTAACCCGAATTTTCCACATCACAATGTGTAATTGACATTGGTCATGGCAGTAAATGTACTTACAGGAGTTATTTTTCATGACACCTTAGGATTCCGTTGTGCGGCTCTGCTGCAACTTACTTTGACTGCTCCTGCATCGTCAAATATAATTTTCTCCCAGTAGTTATCAGTTAAGAGCACATAGGAGGGGTGCCAGGGTGGCTCAGTGGGTCGAGCATCCGATTCTTGACCTCAGCTCAGGTCTTGATCTCAGGGTGGTGAGTTCAAGCCCTGCCTTGGGCTCCACGCCAGGCAAGGAGCCTACTTTTTAAAAAATTAATATAAAAAAGCAAAAGCACAAAATTCATTGCTGCAAGCATCCTAACTTATTTTCTTAGCAAAAGCTTCTTAACAGGTATGCTGTCAAAGCCCACACACATTCAAGATTTTGATGCATATTGCCAAATTGGCCTCCAGAAGCATTGTACCAATTTCAGTTAGTAACTTGTATTAATCTTGAAATTTGAAGAAAGTGTTTTTACTCTTCAAGAATTCTTGTGTTTAAATTTTAAAAATTTAAAAATTTATTGGGGCACCTGGCTGGCTCAGTCAGTAGAGTATGCAACTCTTATTTTAATTTCTTGTTTTAAACAATTTTTTAATTATGTTAAGCTAGTCACCATAGAGTACATCATTAGTTTTTGATGTAGTGTTCCATAGTTCATTGTTTGTGTTAGCATCCAGTGCTCTGTGCAATCCGTGCCCTCCTTAATAACCATCAGATAGCAGCAATGTCCACAATTGCCAAACTGTGGAAGGAGCCAAGATGTCCTTCAACAGATGAATGGATAAAGAAGATGTGGTCCATATATACAATGGAATATTACTCAGGCATCAGAAAGGATGAACACCCAACATTTACATCAATATGATGGGCGCACAACCTTGTGAACATACTAAAACCCACTGAACTGCACGTTTTAAAAGGTGAAGTATATGAGATGTGAATTATATCTCAATAAAAATGAAAAGTATTGATAACCTGAGATCTCCCCATGCCCTGCTCAGCTGGTCAGCTTCGGGACCTGTGTAGGGTTCTACGGAACGCTGCCTGCACCTCCCTGTTCCGCAGGCAGTAGATGATGGGGTTGCACATGGGCGTGAGCACCGTGTAGATGACGGACAGCATCTTGTTGAGGTCCATGGCTTCTATGCGACTGGGACGGGCATAGATGAAGAGAGTGGCTGAGTAGAAGATGCCCACCACCACCAGGTGGGAGGCACAGGTGGAGAGGGCTTTGTGCCGGGCAGCGGCTGACGGCATGCGGAGCACAGCCCTCCCAATGGCCACATAGGTGGCTATGGCCACAAGGAGGGAACCCCAGAGGATGACGATGGCAGAGATGAAGTCCACCAGCTCGGTCAAGGCCACATGGGTGCAGGACAGGTTGAGCAGAGGGGAGACGTCACAGAAGAAGTGGTTGAGGACATTGGGGCCGCAGTAGGACAGGCTGGCGATGCAAGATGTCTTGACCACCGAGACCAGCAGCCCCCCAAGCCATGAGGACAGGGCCAAGCCCAGGCAGACCTGGGGCCTCATGAGCAGGGGGTAGTGGAGTGGGCGGCAGATGGCCACGTAGCGGTCATAGGCCATGGACGCCAGGAGGGTGCACTCCGTGCAGATGAGGGAGATGAAGAAGAAGAGCTGGGTCATGCAGGCTGTGAAGGGCACGTGGCAGGGTCCGGTCCTCAGCCCCACGAGCAGGCTGGGCACGGTCACTGACACGTAGCACATCTCCAGGCAGCTGAGGTTGCCCAGGAAGAAGTACATGGGCTTGCGGAGCTCACTGTGACTGCACACGAGGTAGATGATGAGCGTGTTCTCCAGGAGGGTCAGCACGTAGAGGGTCAGGAAGACGGCAAACAGGACATCCCTTATGTCCGCCCTGGTGGACAAGCCCAGCAACACAAACTCCCGGACTCTGGTCATGTTGCCCGACTCCAGGGACCTCTCCATCTGGGTGCAGAAAGAAATAGGTTAGTGGAGCCTGTGATCCAGGCAGGAGAAAAACAGTAAAAGAGGAAGAGCATCGGGGCACCGAGAGCCACTGAACGTGCCATAGGCTGACTGTTGTCAGGAGGACCACTGAGCTGGGAAGTTGCAAAAGCGGAATCGAAAAACTTCCACAGTTTTGCTCAGCAAATCTGTGATGTTCAGCGAGACAACCTTCATGAGCCTCAGTTATCTTGTCTGTAAAATGGAGGTGAGAGCGCTGATCATTCTTTCTTTTCTTTTGATGACTAAGTGGTCTTTTCTAGGTTGGATTTCTTTCTTTCAAGCTCCACACTGAGTGTAGAGATCTCTTCAATAAATAAACTTTTAAAATGTTTAAAAAATAAAACATAAAAGTCTAATCATCAAAAAAAAATTTGATCACCAGAAAACAATGAGAAGTCACAAACTGGAGAAACATTTCTGCGATACCAATGAGTAACAAGGATCCCTATGCAGGATATACGAAGAAATTGGTCAATTAATATGCAAAATAGCTTATTTCCACTGAAGATTGGAGGGAAAGTCCTGAAAGCATACCTCACCAAAGAATATTTCATCACTCGAACCATGGAAAAACGCTCATCTCATTAGGAGCCAAAGAAATGTAAATTAAAACCAAAATTAGATACCCCTTAACATCCACGGAATTGGCACAAACATAAATGTCTGAAAATATTAAGTTTAATAATGAGAACTTTTATACACAATTGCTGGGAGTCTGAATTGTATGCTCACTTCAGAAAACAATTTGGCATCAGGTAGTAAGTTTTAAGATGTGACCATGTTCCAGAAATTGTATGTCCAAGCACACATCTGGAGTTAAGTGCTGTTCACAGCAACACTGCTTTACTAGAAAAAAAGAAAAAAGGAGACTGCACACATCCCAAGTGTCCAGCAATAGAACTGATAAATAAATTATGATCTTGTTATATAATGGAATACTATTCTATAAATAAATGAGTCAATCCGAACCACATCAATGTTATGAATAAATCAATCTCAGAAGTGTTGTATTGAACCAAAAAGGAAAAGTTACATAATTGTGCAAACACTCACAATTCCTTTTAGATAGAAGTCAAACTGTGCAACAGTTTTTAAGAAATACATTGTTTAGGGATGCAAAGTCATGTGGCAAAATAAAATAGGAGAATAATGAGCCCAAAATTTGGGAAGGATACATCTTACCAGGGAGGAGTGGTCTAGGAAGAGCACGCAGGGGCTTCGAAGATGAACAGTCATGTTCATACAATAGCTAATGTGTACAAAGGAGTCGTCATGTCTTTATTTTTATTATTTTATGCTATAGGTAAATTCCAATATAGTTAACATGCAGTGTTGTATTAGCTTCAGGTGTACAATATGGTGATTTGTGGAAGCAGCCCAAGTGTCCATCGACTGACGAATGAATAAAGATGTGGTGTATATACACAAAGGAATATTATGCAGCCATAAAAAAGAAAGAAATCTTGCCATTTGCAGCGACACGGAGGGAACAAGAAGGTGTGCTGCTAAGTGAAGGAAGTCTGTCAGGGAAAGACAAAAGCAGCAATGCTGGTGCTTACAGGTCTTTTCAGACCAGCTTCTGACTGGGGTGGACATTCTTAGCTCTGAACAAGGCCACCTGGCCGGTTGGGCTGTTCTTGGTCCTGAACGAGGCCTGAGCAGCGAACAGGGTGGACAGGGTCCTGTCCTTGGTTCTGAAAATGAATTGCTGCTACAGCCTTTGGCCATGGACTTCCTCTTCTCTGCTGGACTCCTCTGCCCGCTCTGCTGTACCCTGGCCCTGCTTTTGCCCACCACCTCTCCCTTCTAGCTGCTCCAATCTTACCTTCACTCCGTCTGGAAGGCTGCTTGAGGCTCTCTTGCCGCTCTGATGACATTAGGAGCTCTAGAACGCCCTTGATTAATCTTCTGAAGAATGGGGACATATACCGGAGAAGGAGCTGGGCTCCCAGGGAGGATTCAAACATTTTCGGCGCATTGCACACACAATTGTCACACCTCGGTTGCACCAAGGGTCTGAGAGGTCCTTGTGGCGGACCCGGATCTTGCCCCTGCAGAGAAGTTTATGACCAGCAGCTTGCTCGCTGTGTAACCATGAGCTAGATGCTTAATCTCTCTCAGGCCCAGTTAACTACACCGACAATGGTAACAATATTTCCATCGGGAATGAAGAAGATACTGTGTGAACACGGCTGTCATTTCCTCCCTGCGCTCTACGTGCACAAGATCCACACGCAGGAAAATGGAGTGCGGTCGCTCTCATGAATTTCTACCCTTGTCGCAGCTAAGAAATACATTCACTCTGTTACCCATCGCGATGACATGTGCACGCGTGTGCACACACACACACACGCACGTAAAACAGAAATCTAACAAAGAACACTTACCTTTATCCTATGGGATTCCCTTTGATAGTTCCTCTCATGTTCTGTGCCATGGGATTTTTTTTAAGATTTTATTTTTTAAAAGTAATCGCTACACCCAACACGGGGCCGAGCTCACACACCCGAGACCAGGAGTCGCACACTCCACGGCCCGCCAGCTAGGTGTGCCACGCCGTGTGGTCTTTACTGCCAGTACGGACCTGACACATTTCCTTTAGAAGCCTCAGTTTAAAATATCCTGTCATTCCGGTTAAGAGAAGGGCTTGGGGATCAGACAGAAACTGGTTCCAGCCCGGGCTCGGTCCCTGCCCTAGACCAGGGCTCTGACTCTGCCCCCCGTGTCCTCATCTGCCGTCGGGACCGTCTACACTGTCCTGGGCTCTGAATCTCGGGGAGGCTCCATGGGACCAGCAGTGCCGAGCACCCCACAGGTGACCGGCAGGAGGGAGAACTTTTCTGCTCTTCTCTTTTTTTCGTTCCCAAATCAGGTGATCGTGTTTTCTTACCTCTCAGCTAAGGGGACGCAGGTCCCGCTTTTCTTCTCTAAAGGAGACTCTGGGGAGCAAAGATACTCATCTCCTGTCCCTGGACCTGAGTGAAGACGCCAGTGACTTGCAGAGTTGGTCCGTCAACTCAGGACGTCAGAAAGGTTTGGGAGAAGCTGTCTCTGGTCCTGAGCGATGGCTTCACCCGCCTCTCTCCAGTCCACACCCCCGTGCTCTCTGAGCGGCCGGGAGAACTCTGTCCTTCCAGCCAGCTGCGAGCGGAAGCAACAGTTTAAATCCAACAGATGGACCTTAGGGGGCTGTCCTGATCTCTGTGGATTTACAGAGAAGATGGAAGAGAAAACGTTTCATGAATTGTACTGGGGCTTGGGAGGGTGGCTCGCCGCTGAGGTTGGCTCCAAGTCCGTTCTCACGCAGATGGAGCCCATAATAGAGGCGAGGATTTGTGCGGGTGCTGGCATCGCAGTGCTGAGTGAGACGTAATTCCTGCTCTCAAGCTGCTCCCAGGAGTCTGAGATAATGACCCCGAAACTGACAAGTACACATTATCACAGCGAGAGATGAGCAGCCCTTGGGTGTTCAGAGATGGGAACCTGGAGATTTGGGACCGCAGTGCAGGAGGGAGGTCTGAGCTCAGTCTCTCCGAAGTGTTACAAGATCACCTCTGCTTGAAACAAGACAAGAAACGGAGAGACAGAACATTCTTCCAGCTCACAGAGAAACTCGAAATACCCTTTCCCCACAGCCTGCTGGACATCTTCGCCGCCGGAGTTAGCGTGTACTCGTAGGCGTTCTATGCCTGAAACACATCTTTTCCTCTCTAGGCCATGGACCCCCACTGAGCAGGTCTCTCCCTTCCTGGAATGCCCAACACAAAACTGGAGGGAGAACTCTCAAATTCAATTTTACCCTTTTCTTTTCTCCTTTTGTGTGATCAGGTGACATAGATTTAAAAGTAATGCGCCCATAGCTATAACACCGCATTCTTTCAGGAACCGTAAAACCATTGGTCTATCATATGCTGCGGTCAACAAACACCACAAAATACTTCTGAGCTAATGTGTGACCACATTCTCTCCACTATGTCCTCTGCTCCTCCCATCCTTTAAGGGAATGAAGATTAAAATACTTTAACTACTCGTGCAAGTACTTGCATAGCTTTATCCTAGACACGCAAGCACCACACGATGCATTTTACACGTCTATGCCCATGTCGGTCCTTCTGTCCAGACTCTTTTTCCTTCCCCTCCGAATGAACTCCAGCTCCTCTCTCAAGCTCATGTTCACCTGCGTAGAGAAGCTCTCACCCACTTTGTCTTTTCCAGACAGCAGGAATTAACCCTTTCCTCCCCCCTGAGGGAGAAGTGTGCTAAGGTAAACATGGCTTGGTCCCCAGCAGGTATCCAGGAATTTGACTGAGTGCCCACACTCCATCTCCAGTTGGAGGGATGTCCTGGAACTTGGAGCGCGAGAATCTGAATTTGAATTCCTCATCTGTCATCCAGAGGTTGTGTGACTCGGACCTCCCTGAGTCTCCGTGTCCCCATCTATGAAACAGGGAGGATGATGGTGGCCCGGAAGATTAAGCTCATCAGTGCCCATGGAGCACCTATGATGGTTCCCAGCACGTATCAGGAGCTCAGGAACTGGTGGTTATTGGTTGTGTTGTTGATACCTGTCAGATGGAGATCACATGCCCTTCTCAGAGAGGGTCTGAAGTTACACTAATACAGATGTATACAGATCTAGCCCAGTAATGGACACACAACAGTCAATTTATGTTAAGTCTTTCCCTAAGGTCTAAAACCTGCTTAGCTCCTGACACTAAGATGGCTCTTATTGGCTTTATTATCAGTCCTTCCTTGCTTTTCTCTTGCACCACTAAAATGTGATCTCACACAGAGAAGAGACTCTTATTTCTGTATTCTTGGCACTGAGATGTTTGTCGATTTGGGCGTTGGGGGAGGCTAATATCCGGCCCCCGCCCTGACGAAGTTTTTCTTAAAGGCAATTGCTCAAGCTTTGGAATGCTTGACCGTGGCACATTAGGGATGTGTGGTCAGAGGGCACGGCGGAGGGAAGAAGAGTCTGGAACGGAGGTGGCCCGTAATGACCCTAACGTATTTTCCAGTTCTGTATTAGGGGATATTTGTAGAGCTGTCCAGTTTCTGCTAGTGCAGACCTTGCTTCCATAGAAATCCTGGCATGCTCATTCTGCCCACACGCAAAAATAGCTCTGTAATACACAACTAGAAGTCGGACTGCTGGTCAATGTATATTCATCATCTTTGTCCACGTTACAAAATTACTCTCTGAAAACACTGCATGGATTTACACTCCCATCAAAGACATCTGAGAATGCACATTTTATACCCCTTTAATCACACTCATTCTCTTAAATGATCTCCATTTTCCAGAACTCACGGATGAGAAACGACACTACTCTTTCTGTGCACGTTTGTGTGTCTAGCAGCGATGGGGCAGAATCAGGAGCGTGCCCCTAAACTGCATCTCCCAGCATCCCTTGCACATCGGTATGACCATGTGACTCATTCCTGGCCAATGACGTGTGGGCAGCAGTGACACCTACAACTGCCAGACCTGGCCCTGCAAACCTCGGGTGATGCCTCCTTCTCATTGCCTCTCCCTCTCTCTTTCCCTGCCTGTCTACGATCAGAGTTTCGGTGGGAGCCCCAAGACTCTGGAGGATAACGGGGGCTATAAGGAAAGACTCTGGGTCCCTGGGCAGCTGCAGGAGGGAGGGCCCCCCTTGGCAAGCTGCATGGAATCATGGCACAGGCGAGACCGAAACCAGCGTGCTGAGGTGCTGAGAGTGGCGGTGTCTGTCATAGCCGCCGATTGTGTCGTGCTGCCCTTTGCCGTCCTCTTAGACTCACGTGTTGGCCCGGCCCCTGCTCCAGGCTCCGATGAGCTGCACACAGGGTAACTGGAGAGCACAGCACCTCCAGGCAATGCCCGGGTGTGTCCAACAGGACCAGAAGCAGCCCCATGGGAACCCACTCCGCATTCGTGGGTCTGCACGAGTGTCCGTCTCTCTTCTTGGACCGTGTGTAGTTTACACACCGAGCCCTGGGAGCTGCAAACGCACGAGTGCTGAGTGGGTTCCCGTGGGGTTGCAGCTCCCATGGCTTGGTGTGTCAACTATTCACGGTCCATGAAGAGGGACAGAACAGGTATAGAAATTGGGAAAAAGAAGGAAAGGCATTATTATTTGCAGGTAACTTGATTATTTTCACAGAAAATCCTAAGGAATCTACGAAGCACATGTTAGAGCTAGTATCTGAGATTAGGAAGATTGTAGGATCCAGGACAAGTGCACAGAAACCAGTTTTGTTTCTAAATGCTAGAGGTGGCGATGGGAAAATAAAATTTACAGAACGATTAAGTACACAAAAGTATTGAAAACACTAAATACATGGAAATAAATTGACGGAAAGACACACGTGACCTCCACAGTAAGTGATCTGAAACATTGCTGACAGGACAGCTACAGGCTCAACGTGCTAAATACGGGAGCCACGTCAGAGTCCCCCACAGATGAATGAACATGGACATGTGTGGTGTTTACATGTACACACACACACACGTGCACACATACACACCGGAATGTTACACAGACATTAGAAAAGATGAGATCATGTCAACGTAGATGGGCCTGGAGGGGACTAGGCAAAGTGAAAGACGTCAGACAGAGACAAACACCATATGACTTCACTCTGTGTGGCATCTAAGAAATAGAAAGGATAAATAAACAATCAAAAAGCGGACTCAGACCTGCAAACCCAGAGAACAAATTGATGGTTTCCAGAGGGAAGGGGTGGGGGGTGGGCTAACCGGGTGAAGGCGAACGGGAGGCACAGGCTTCTGGTGATGGAATGTGTACGTAACAGGGGTGAAAGGTACAGCATGGGGAATAGGGTCAGTGATATGGGAATTGGTTGTACAGGGACAGGTGGCAGCTGCACTCGCGGTGAGTACAGCATAGTGTTTGAACTTGCGGAGTCACCCTGTTGTACACCTGAAAATAATGAAACATGGGTCAGCCACACCCAACAAAAATTTTAAGGGCTACGTAAATGGAAAGGTGTGCCATATTTATGATCTGAAAGACTTGATGTTGTCAAATAATGTCAATTCTCCTCAAAAGGATCTCTAGACTCAAAGCAGTCATCTTTATAATTTAAGGAGGCATTTTTATAGAAATAAATAGCTGAGTCTAAAGTTTGTATGGTAATGTAAAGAACCTAGAAGAGCCAAAACTATCTTGAAAAAGAACTAAGTGGGAGGACTTAAAATTCCTGACAGTAATTCTTGCAATAACGTTCCAGCAATCAAGACAATGTCACATTGGTGAAACAATAGAGCAGTGGATTCACAGAGAATAGAATAGTCTAGAAGTAGAGCCACAGTGTGATGCTCAGTCTAATGTTTGACAAGGATGCCAATGAAGCTCAATGGGAGGGTCTTTCCAGCAATCATTTTGGTATAAATGGATTACATATGGAAAAAATAAAGCTCAACTTCTACCTCACACACACACACATTTTTGAGTGGCATCCTACACACAAGTTAGAAAGCTAAAACTGTAAACCATCTAGGACAATGTGACCAAGAAAATAGGCAGATTTTGTTAGGATGTAAAAATAATACCTGTATGGTTAAATATTCATCATTTAGACTTCACCAGAATTGAAAGCTTCTGTTATTAAAAGGCACTATCGGGGCACCTGGGTGGCTCACTTGGCTAAGTGTCTGCCTTCAGCCCAGGTTGTGGTCCCAGTGTCTGGGATGGGGCCCCAGTTCAGGCTCCCTGCTCAGTGGGGAGTCTGCTTTTCCCTCTCCCTCTACCCCTCCTCTCATGCCCTCTCTCTCTCAAATAAAAAAAAAATAAAATCTTTTTTTAAAAAGGCACTACTAAGAATATAGATAGGTTGGACACATGAGTGACTCTGTTGGCTGAGCATCCAACTCTCGACTTGAGCTCAAGTCATGATCTCAGGGTGGTGAGGTCGGGCTCCACAGTCAGTGTGGAGTCTGCTTGGTTCTCTCTCTCTACCCCTCCCCCTACTTGCACATGCACACGTACTCTTAAATAAAGAAAAAAATAAATATATTCTTTTAAAAAGAATATAGATAGATAATAACTAGTCCAAAGGGATTGACATAAAAGCCCTGTCTTAATTTTTTATTATATATGTATATATCAGCATGTCAAAGATACAATTCTATTTCCTTTTATTTAATAGCCCCAGTGTTTATCTCCGAATGAATATAATATATTTATTCCATCCATTGTGGATGGATATTAGGCTGTTTCTCATTCTCTTTTCATTACAAAGTTGCTATAAATACCTCCGTATCTACGACCTAGCTCTACTTGTGGGGACATATAGAAACATCTGTAAGCATTTCTCATTCTAGGAATGAAATGATGGGGTTAAATTTGCATTTCTTGGTTTACTAATAAGGTGGACCATCTTGTCGTGTGAGTTTACCAGTCACTTGTCATTCATCTGTGATGACCTGCTTTCTCATAGACATTGTTCACTTTTCCCGTGGGTAATTCAGACTTTGTTCTTCACTGACGTGAACTCCTTGTTTATTAGATGGGAAACGTAGTCCTTCTGTTTTTCTTCCCCCTTCCGGTATTCTGTGTGGAATTTCGTGGCCATGGCCGATCTTCAGTCCGGAGACGAGAGGTTCCATGACCCGAGACTGGGATCAAGGCCAGCGGAGAGTTTTCCGAAGCGCCACGTGGACCTCCCTGTTCCGCAGGCAGTAGATGACGGGGTTGCACATGGGCGTGAGCACCGTGTAGACGACGGACAGCACCTTGTTGAGGTCCATGGATTTGATGCGGCTGGGACGGCAGTAGATGAAGAGGGCTGCTGAGTAGAAGATGCCCACCACCACCAGGTGGGAGGCGCACGTGGAAAAGGCCTTGCGCCGGGCGGCGGCTGACGGCATGCGGAGCACGGCCACCCCGATGGCGGAGTAGGAGGCCAGTGCTACCAACAGTGTCCCACAGAAGATGACGATGGCAGAGATGAAGTCCACCAGCTCGGCCAGGGCCACATGGGTGCAGGACAGGTTGAGCAGAGGGGAGACGTCACAGAAAAATTGGTTGAGGACGTTGGGGCCACAGTAGGACAGGCTGGCGATGCAAGATGTCTTGACCACTGAGACCAGCTGCCCCCCAAGCCATGAGGACAGGGCCAAGCCCAGGCAGACCTGGGGCCTCATGAGCAGGGGGTAGTGGAGTGGGCAGCAGATGGCCACGTAGCGGTCATAGGCCATGGACGCCAGGAGGGTGCACTCCGTGCAGATGAGGGAGACGAAGAAGAAGAGCTGGGTCATGCAGGCTGTGAAGGGCACGTGGCAGGGTCCGGTCCTCAGCCCCACGAGCAGGCTGGGCACGGTCACTGACACGTAGCACATCTCCAGGCAGCTGAGGTTGCCCAGGAAGAAGTACATGGGCTTGCGGAGCTCGCTGTGACTGCACACGAGGTAGATGATGAGCGTGTTCTCCAGGAGGGTCAGCACGTAGAGGGTCAGGAAGACGGCAAACAGGACATCCCTTATGTCCGCCCTGGTGGACAAGCCCAGCAACACAAACTCCCGGACTCTGGTCGTGTTGCCCACCTCCAGGGACCTCTCCATCTGAGAACAAACACATCTATGATATATTTTGCACATCTTTCTCTTTACAGCTTGCCTTACTGTAGATCCAAGCCTTTATACCACCCAAGGAAATGAAATAAACTCGTGTGTCACTTCTCTCCCTCCGCTCCTGTTTCATCTCCGCGCAGCTGCTGCGGCGGTGGGGGGGGGGGGGGGTCTTTCGAAATCATCGATCATAAAGGGTTACTCCACTGCTTAAAGCCCTTGACACATTCCCATTATCCTTAGAATAAACATCACGTGTCCTGCCATGGCTCTCAAGCCCCCAATTTTCTGTTCCTTGCCAATTACTGCAGTTTTAGCTCATGCCGTGGCTCCTTTTCTCATACCCACTGGAGCCCCATAGGTGCCCTTTTACTTCCTCAAATACTCCAACATCCTTCCAGCCTGAAATAATTCCCACACGAAGTCCCTTCTTTCTGAAACATCCTTCTCTCCATTCTTGTTTTTCCTATTTCGGGGAATCCTTGACATCCTTGGCACGAGTTTTTCAATGTCTTATCCTTAGAAAATCTCCGATCAGACCCGATGTCATTATTCGTTACCCTGCAACCCCTTACTTCCTTCCAGAGTGATTGTTGTTCATTTCATTTATTTTAAGTTATTTGCACAAACTGGAGGTTGTCGGAGGCAGGTGGAGGGACAGGAGAAATAGGTGAAGGGAATTTGGGAGTGCACTTGTGACGAGCACTGAGTAATGTAGAGAAGTGTTGAATCGCTATATTGTATGCCTGAGACAAATCTAACATTGGGTGTTGATGATACTGGGATTTGAATGAATGGATGAATGAATGAAATGACTTGCACGTTTGTTCAGTTGTGCAATGTCTCTCCAACGGGACTGTGAGCCCCTTGAGGAAAGAGGTGGGGTCTATCTCACTCGGGGCTCTAACCTCAGAACCTAGCAAAGGAGTACGCTGCCCGGTTCATCATGGGCTCTCCACGTGCTCATTCAAAGCACGGAGCACCAGAGGGGACTTTCAGGCATCACGCTCCTCAGCAGGCGCCGGGAGCCAGACGATGACCGGACCACCAGCCCCAGGGTCGATGAGTCCAGGGAGGCCTCGGAAGAAAACACAAACCACAGGGGAATGGAACGGGCAGGGAGACCTTTTAAGATCCCGCCCTCGAATAAACCAGAGGAACATAGCCATTTCTTTTTTCATCTTATTACTTTTGTCTGTGTATTGCTGGTGTCTACGTTACCTATCACAACAAAAGGAAGATTTTCCTTCTGGTTCACAGCAGGAAATGGTCTTTGTTCCGAAACAGTGGAATGTCACCGTCTAGTCCAGAATGTTAATGCGCGGCGCCTTCTTCTCTGAAGATCACTGAGGTTCTCTGGGGCTACGAGCACAAAGTGAGGACACTGGGATTTTTTTTTTCCAAACCAGTTCTGCCTGATTTTACCACCTACGGGTGCCCCGTCTGAGGCTGCCCTGTTTAGGAAACATGCCCCTGGTCTGTTTGAGGGCTCCATGAGTCCCATTCTGTCCCAGCACCTTCCCTGGCACTATCCCAAGTTCACAGCACAGATGACCTTTAGGCCAATCCTACTCTGGCTTCGGCCTTTTACAGGGATCTCCACATGCTGAGAAGTGATCACCAACGATCCCATCTTTCAGATGTGAAAACTAAAGATCAAAGAGTCCGTTTGTTTCCCCGAGGCCTCCCAGCAGGAAGTCGTAGAACATAGACTCAGCTTCCCAGGTCGGCTGACGCCATGACTCACACTGTCTTCTCCTTCTCCTGGGATCTGGGGTGACATTTTCATTTTACTTGTTTGGAAACACATTGGCACAGAGGAAAAGAAAATTATTCTTCTACTCTAGGAAGGGAAAGTTAGGACTGGAAGGACCATTTGAAGGTTCTCGGTTTGACAGCCTCATTTTTTACAGGAGGGAACTGATTACCTACCCAGGTGAAGGACTGCAGTTTATGTCGTGATCGCCTGGTTAGAATGGGCTTGAGGGGCGCCTGGGGGGCTCAGTTAAGCATCTGCCTTCAGGTCAGGTCATGATCCCGGGATCCTGGGATCGAGCCCCGCATGGGGCTCCCTGCTCTGCGGAGAGCCTGCTTCTCCCTCTCCCTCTGCTGCTCCCCTCCCCGTCAAATACAGAGATAAAAATCTTTTAAAAAATGAATTTGAGTTTCCCACAATACCAGATGTCAAGTGGCTGCGGCTGGACGGTCTTGGGTTCCCAGACAAAGACTCTGTAGGCAGGGTCCGGTGTCACCGTGGCACTCACCTGTGGAGGAAGCTTTACTGATGAGGAATCAGAGGTGTAGAAAGTGTAAGGCGGTGCTGAACTTACGTCAGTCGGTTGCGGAGGTGGCCCCCAGTTCAGCTGGGCTCACAGATGAAGATCTGCATTCTGGAGCAATCGTCA
Source organism: Martes martes (assembly GCF_963455335.1). Lineage (NCBI taxonomy): Eukaryota > Metazoa > Chordata > Mammalia > Carnivora > Mustelidae > Martes > Martes martes. Next base: position 57,974,383 of record NC_137905.1, on the reverse strand, counting down.
CCTGGTCCCTTCACCACGCGGGGTCCCGAGTCCCCTGATCGCACTTCTAACCTCAGAGAGGGTTGAAAGCAGCAACGAGGTGAACACACTCACTGCTCACGTGAAGGCTGTGCGCTTGGCTCTAACAGGGGTTGGAGCTGTGCCCAGTCCTGACCCAGGCACCCTACATCTGCCCACAGCGTCCCTGCACCCAGGAAGCTCCCCGGGGTCCTGAGTGGCAGTCTCCAGCCAAGCCCATCCAGCCGAGGGGCAGCAGAGCTCTGGCTGGTGCGAAGCAAGAGCCCCCCGACTGCGCTCTCCTCCTCCTGTCCACCCCCGTCCAGGTTTCCTCTCTGTGATCCCTTTGCTCTGTGCTCCTGCTTTGTTTACAGTCCCTCTCTTTGTCCCTGTGCCAGACTTGCCCGGGCTGTGAAGTGTCCCATGGGTCAGACGTCACAGCCGGCACCTTAGATGCCAAGAGGTTTGGTTTGGTTTGGTTTTTTTGCTTATCACACATAAGAACAAGTTGATTAAATTTCAGAGGTCGCTTTGGAGTTCTTCAGCCCAGAATCAGAGTGCAAAGTGACTCTTTAGGATTTGTGTTTCATCCCAAAAACATTTAGCAAGCATCAGCAATGCAGTGTGCAGTGGGCTAGGCACACCGGGGACATGGAGGCAAACAGGGTCTGCCCCGCCCTGAGGAGTTTCCTATCTGATTCTTATCCGCTCGAGGTGGACAAGTGACTTAGTCTGTCTGGCAGTCAATAGCCTTTTATTAAAAAAAAAAAAAAAGATGTAAGTATCTCCATCTCAAACTATGACTATTATGTAAGAAAGACAGTTACCGTACGATTGCCCTGACATGTGGAATATAAAAACAAAACAAATGAATAAGCGAACCAAAAGCAGACCCATAAGTACAGAGAACAAACGGGTGGTTGCAGAGGGGCGGGGGTGAGGATGGACAAGAGGGGCGAAGGGGAGCGGGCGGGGCCGCCCGGGATGGGGTATGTCAGTCATGGGATTGAAAGGGCCCATCACAGAAACTATAGTCACTGATATGGTGCGAGGGCTGTGTGGCGACAGATCATGATGGTGGAGAAGTTGACTCCCTATACTGTGCACCGGCCACTAACAGAACACTGTGTGTCAACTCCACACAGATAAAAACATTATCCGTTCGTCTGTTGAAAGGCAGCTCAGCTCTTTCCACAGTTTTCCATTGTAGCCATGGCTGCTATGAACATTGGGGTACAGATGGCCCTTCTTTTCACTACATCTGTATCTTTGGGGTAAATACCCATGAGTGAAATTGCAGGGTCATAGGGCAGCTCTATTTTTAACTTTTTGAGGAACCTCCACACTGTTTTCCAAAGTGGCTGCACCAACTTGCATTCCCACCAACAGTGTAAGAGGGTTCCCCTTTCTCCACATCCTCTCCAACACTTGTTGTTTCTTCTCTTGTTAATTTTGGCCATTCTAACTGGTGTAAGGTGGTGTCTCAATGTGGTTTTGATTTGAATCTCTCTGATGGTTAATGATGATGAACATTTTTTCATGTGTCTGTTAGCCATGAGTATGTCTTCTTTGGAAGACATTTTTAAAAATTTTTATTTTTTAGGGGCGCCTGGGTGGCTCAGTGGGTTAAAGCCTCTGCCTTAGGCTCAGGTCATGATCCCGGGGTCCTGGGATTGAGCCCCACATCGGGCTCTCTGCTCAGCAGGGAGCCTGCTTCTGCCTCTTTCTGCCTGCCTCTCTGCCTACTTGTGATCTCTGTCTGTCAAATAAATAAATAAAATCCTTAAAAATTTTTTTTTATTTTTAAAAATTTTAAAAAATTTTTAAATTTTTAAAATTTTTTTTAAATTTTTAAAAATTATGTTAGTCACCATTCAGTACGTCATTAGTGTTTGATACAGTGTCCCAAGATCATTGTTTGTGTGTAACACCCAGTGCCCCATGCCATTTGATTTGATTATTTGGTTTTTGGGTGTTGAGTTTGAGGAGTTCTTTCTAGATCTTGGATACAAGCCCCTTATCTGTAGTGTCATTTGCGAATATCTTCTCCCATTCCGTGGGCTGCCTCTTTGTTTTGTTGACTGTTTCCTTTGCTGTGCAGAAGCTTTTGATCTTTTTTTTTTAAATTTTCAGCATAACAGTATTCATTGTTTTTGCACCACACCCAGTGCTCCATGCAATACGTGCCCTCCCCAATACCCACCACCTGGTTCCCCCAACCTCCCACCCCCCACCCCTTCAAAACCCTCAGGTTGTTTTTCAGAGTCCACAGTCTCTCATGGTTCGTCTCCCCTCCGATTTCCCCCAACTCCCTTCTCCTCTCCATCTCCCCATGTCCTCCGTGTTATTCCTTATGCTCCACAAGTAAGTGAGACCATAAAATACTTGACTCTCTCTGCTTGACTTACTTCACTCAGCATAATCCCCTCCAGTTCCGTCCATGTCGATGCAGATGGTGGATATTCATCCTTTCTGATGGCTGAGTAATATTCCATTGTATATATGGACCACGTCTTCTTTATCCATTCGTCCGTTGAAGGGCATCTCAGCTCCTTCCACAGTTTGGCTATTTTGGCCATTGCTGCTATGAACATTGGGGTACAGATGGCCCTTCTTTTCACTACATCTGTATCTTTGGGGGTAAATACCCAGTAGTGCAATTGCAGGGTCATAGGGAAGCTCTATTTTTAATTTCTTGAGGAATCTCCACACTGTTTTCCAAAGCTTCCAAGCTGGCTGCACCAGCTTGCATTCCCACCAACAGTGTAGGAGGGTTCCCCTTTCTCCACATCCTCTCCAACACTTGTTGTTTATGGTCTTGTTGATTTTGGCCATTCTAACTGGTGTAAGGTGGTATCTCAGTGTGGTTTTGATTTGAATCTCCCTGAAGGCTAATGCTGATGAACATTTTTTCATGTGTCTGTTAGTCATTCGTATGTCTTCATTGGAGAAGTGTCTGTTCATGTCCTCTGCCCATTTTTTAAAAAGATTTTATTTATTTGACAAAGAGAGAGATAGCAAGAGAGAGAACACGAGGGAAGTGTGAGAGGGAGAAGCAGTCTTCCCATTGAGCAAGGAGCCCAATATGGGGCTTGATCCCAGGACCCTGGGATCACGACCTGAGCCAAAGGCAGATGCTTAACAGCTGAGCCACCCAGGTGCCCCTATTCTGCCCATTTTTTGATGCGATTATCTGTTTTGTGTGTGTTGAGTTTGAGGAGATCTTTACAGATCTTGGATATCAGCCCTTTGTCTATAGTGTCATTTGCAAATATCTTCTCCCATTCCGTGGGTTGCCTCTTTGTTTTGTTGACTGTTTACTTTGCTCTGCAGAAGCTTTTGATCTTGATGAAGTCCCTAAAGTTCATTTTTGCTTTTGTTTCCTTTGACTTTGGAGACATGTCTTGAGAGAAGTTGCTGTGGCCGATGTCGAAGAGGTTACTACGTATGTTCTCCTCTAGGATGTTGATGGATTCCTGTCTCACACTGAGGTCTTTCATCCATTTTGAGTCTATCTTTGTGGATGGTGTGAGAGAATGGTCGAGTTTCATTCTTCTATACATAGCCGTCCAGTTTTTCCCAGCACCATTTATTGAAGAGACTATCTTTTTTCCATTGGACATTCTTTCCTGCTTTGTCAAAGATTAGTTGATCATAGAGTTGAGGGTCCATATCTGGGCTCTCTACTCTGTTCCACTGGGCTGTGTGTCTGTTTTTGTGCCAGTACCGTGCTGTCTTGGTGATCACAACTTTGTAGTAAAGCTTGAAATCTAGCAATGTAATGGTTCCAGTTTTGTTTATGCTTTTCAACATTTCCTTAGCAGTTCGGGTCTTTTCTGGTTCCAGACAAATTTAAGGGTTGTTTGTTCCAGCACTTTGAAAAATGCTGGTGGAATTTTGATTGGGATGACACTGAAAGTATAGATTGCTCTAGGCAGTATAGACATTTTAACAATGTTTATTCTTCCAATCCACAAGCATGGAATGCTTTTCCATCTTCTTGTGTCTTCCTCGAGTACAGATCCTTTACCTCTTTGGTTAGGTTTATTCCCAGGTATCTTATGGTTCTTGGTGCTATAGTAAATGGAATCGATTCTCTAATTTCCCTTTCTGTATTTTCATTGCTAGTGTATAAGAAAGCAACTGATTTCTGTATTTTGATTTTGTATCCTGCCACATTACTGAATTGCTGTATGAGTTCTAGTAGTTTGGGCGTGGAGTCTCTTGGGTTTTCCATATAAAGTATCATATCATCTGGAAAGAGAGATTTTGACTTCTTCTTTGCCAATTTGAATACCTTTTATTTCTCTTTGTTGTCTGATTGCTGTTGTTGGGACTTCTAGTACTATGTTGAGTTACAGTGGTGAGAGTGGGCATCCTTGTCGTGTTCCTGATCTCAAAGGGAAGGCTCTCAACTTTTTCCCTACTGAGAATGATATTCCCTGTGGGTTTTTCATAGGCAGATTTTATGAAGTTGAGGAATGTTCCCTCTATCCCCATAACCGAAAGTGTTTTCGTCAGGAACGGATGCTGTATTTGTCAGATGCTTTTTCTGCATCAATTGAGAGGACCATGTGGTTCTTCTCTCTTCTCTTATTGATTTGTTCTATCACATTGATTGATTTGAGAATGTTGAACCAACCTTGCAACCCACGGATGAATCCCACCTGGTCATGGTGGATAATCTTTTTAATGTACTGCTGGATCCTATTAGCTAGGATCTTGTTCAGAATCTTGGCATCCATATTCATCAGGGATATTGGTCTAAAATTCTCCTTTTTGATGGGGTCTTTGCCTGGTTTGGGGATGAGGGTAATGCTGGCTTCATAGAAAGAGACTGGAAGTTTTCCTTCTGTTTCCATTTTTTGAAACAGCTTCAGGAGAGTAGGTATTATTTCTTCTTTGAGTGTTTGGTAGAATTCCCCAGGGAATCCGTCAGGTCCTGAGCTCTTGTTTTTTGGGAGGTTTTTTTTAAGGTTTATTTTCATTTAATTATGTAATTATAATTATTTAATTATGTATGCCCTATTTTCTTTTTTTAATAATTTTTTATGAACATATAATGTATCATTAGCCCCAGGGGTACAGTTCTGTGAATCATCAGGCTTACACACTTTACATCACTCACCATAGCACATACTCTCCCCAGTGTCCATCACCCAAACACCCTCTCCCTACCCCACCTCCCCCTAGCAACCCTCAGTTTGTTTTGTGAGATTAAGAGTCTCTTATGGTTTGTCTCCCTCCTGATCCCATCTTGTTTCATTTTTTCCTTTCTTCCCCCCATACCCCCACTCTGCCTCTCAAATTGTTTTTTGGGAGGTTTTTGATCACTGCTTCAATCTCCTTACTAGATATTGGTCTATTCAGGTTGTCAGTTTCTTCCTGATTCAATCTTGGCAGTTTTTAGGTTTCCAGAAATGTATCCATTTCTTCTACATTGCTTAACTTATTGGTATTTAACTGTTGATAATAATTTCTGATGATTGTTTCTATTTCCTTGGTGTTAGTCGTGATCTCTCTCCTTTTATTCATAATTCTATTAATTTGGGTCCTCTCTTTTCTTTTGGATTAGTTTGGCCAGTGGTTTATCGATCTTATTGATTCTTTCAAAGAACCAGCTTCTAGTTTCATTGATGCGTTCTACTGTATCTCTAGTTTCTATCTCATTGATCTCTGCTCCAATCTTGATTATTTCCCTTCTCATGCGTGGGCTTAGCTTAATTTGTTGTTGATTCTCCAGTTCTTTAAAGTGTAAAGACAGCTGGTGTATTCTGGATTTTTCCATTTTTTTGAGTGAGGCTTGGATGGCTATGTATTTGCCCCTAAGCACCGCCTTTGCCACATCCCATAGGTTTTGGACTGAAGTGTCTTCATTCTCATTGGTTTCCATGAATTGTTTAAGTTCTTCTTTGAATTCCTGGTTGATCCAAACATTCTTAAGCAGGGTGGTCTTTAGCTTCCAGGTGTTTGAGTTCCTTCTGAACTTTTCCTTGTGATTGAGCTCCAGTTTCAAAGCATTGTGATCTGAGAATATGCAGGAATAATCTCAGTCTTTTGGTATCGGTTGAGACCTGATTGTGACCCAGTGTATGGTCAATTCTAGAGAAAGGTCCATGTGTGCTCAAGAAGAATGAGTATTCTGTTGTTTTAAGGTGGAATGTTCTGTATATATCTACGAGGTCCATCTGGCCCAATGTGTCATTCAAAGCTCTTGTTCCTTTTTTTTTTTTTTTTTTCAGCGTAACAGTATTCATTGTTTTTGCACCACACCCAGTGCTCCATGCAATCCGTGCCCTCCCTAATACCCACTACCTGGTTCCCCCAACCTCCCACCCCCCGCCCCTTCAAAACCCTCAGGTTGTTTTTCAGAGTCCATAGTCTCTCATGGTTCACCTCCCCTTCCAATTTCCCTCAACTGCCTTCTCCTCTCCATCTCCCCTTGTCCTCTATATTATTTGTTATGCTCCACAAATAAGTGAAACCATATGGTACTTGACTCTCTCTGTTTGACTTATTTCACTCAGCATAATCTCTTCCAGTCCTGTCCATGTTGCTAAAACTCTTGTTCCTTTATTGATTTTCTGCTTGGGTTATCTATTACTGAGAGTGGCATGTTAAGATCCCATACTATTAATGTATTCATATCAATATGACTCTTTATCTTGATTAGTAGTTGTCTTATGTAGTTGGCTGTTCCCATATTGGGGGCATAAATACTTATAATTGTTAGATCTTCTTGGTGGATGGACCCTTTAAGAATTATGTAGTGTCCTTCTGTATCTCTGACTACAGACTTTAGTTTAAAATCTAATTTATCTGATATGAGAATCGCTACCCCGGCCTTCTTTTGAGACCCATTGGCATGAAAGATGCTTCTCCAACCCTTCACTTTCAGTCTGGGTGTATCTTTACGTTCCAAATGGGTCTCTTGTAGACAACATATGGATGGGTCCTGTCGTTTTATCCAATCTGCAACCCTGTGCCGTTTTATGGGCGCATTTAGGCCATTCATGTTGAGAGTGATTATTGAAAGATACGTTTTTATTGACATCATGTTGCCTGTGAAGTCCTTGTTTATATAGATTGTCTCTGTGAATATCTGTCCTATGTCACTCTTGGGTTCTTTCTTCTTTTCTAGAACCCCCCTTAATATTTCCTTCAGTGCCGGCTTGGTGGTCACATCTTCTTTTACACCTCGCCAGTCTTAGAAGCTCTTTATCTCTCCATCCATTTTAAATGTCATCCTTGCTGGATAAAGTATTCTTGGCTGCGTGTTCTTCTTATTTAGTACCTGAATATATCTTGCCAGCCCTTTCTGGCTTGCCAGGTCTCTGTGGACAGGTCTGGCGTTATTCTGATGGACCTTCCTCTGTATGTAAGGAAACTCTTCCCCCTAGCTGCCCTCAGAAGATGTTGTCTAAAATTATGATTCGTGGTTTCACAATTAAGTGTCTTGAGGTCTTTTTAGATTTGTTTATCTTGGTGGGTGCTCTTTCTGTCTCTAAGACTCTAGGACACAAAAGCTTGTTCCATTCCCCAGATTGGGAAAATTTTCATCTAGAATTTGTTCAACTATATCTTCTAATCTTCTCTTTCTCTCCAGCCCCTCAAGGTATCCCAATAATTCTGACATTGGAACGTTTCATGGCATAATTCATTTCCCTAATTCTGTTTTCATGGCTTCTAAGCTGTTTGTTCCAGGCCTCCTCCTGACCCTTTTTCTCTATCATTTTGTCCTCTAGATCACTAATTCTACCTTCTGCCTCAGTTACCCTAGCTGTATAGTATTTAGATTAGATTGGATCTCATTGATAGCATTTTAAAATTCTGCCAGGTTAGCTCTCACTTCCTCCCTTAGAGATTCTATGTTGTCACTAATGGTTTTCTCCAACCTAGCTTTTGCCTGGATAATTGTTACCCTGAATTCCCTTTCCGACACACTCTTCATGCCCATATCCAACAGTTCTGATGGAGAGTGCACAGTCTCTGAATTTTTCCTCTGTCAAGTGTTCCTCCTCCTAGTCATTTTGGTGAGAGGTAGTTGAGGGAATGTATAGCTGAATACATCAACCACAATCCAGGCAAGGTGCACCCTGGAACGTTTAGGAGCAGTCGGAAGTCACCACCAAAAAGAAAGAACTAAGAAAAAGAGAGAGAAAAAAGAGAAAACCCAGCTAGAATGAGCCCCAAAAGTAAGGTTTTTGAGGTATATAAACAAAAACAGACAAGCAAAAAGACCGATAAAAGTAAACAACAAGAAAAAGAAAGGACCCAGCCAAAATGAACCCCAGGAATAAGACGTTTAACACAGGACAAAAACAAATACAAATACACAGAAACAGTGACAGAAGAAAAAGATGGGAGGGTGGTTATAAATCCTCGATGTGGGCGAGGAAGGTTATTTTGGTTCTTCCTGGATGTATCTTCATATCTTTGTTAAAGGACTCAACTTTCCGGAGATAAAGGGGAATTAAAACTGGTTTATGTATAGGGGTAGAATTGATTAGGGAAAAAGGATTTTGAAACATATATATATTATATTTTTTTCTTCTTTTTAAAAAAGAAGAAAAGAAGAACACAGGTATATGTACGAAAAAAGTTCACATTAAAAGGTTATTATGGGGGTACCTGGGTGGCTTAGTTGTTAAGCGTCTGCCTTCGGCTCAGGTCATGATCCTGGAGTCCTGGGATCAAGTCCCGTGTCCGGCTCCCTGCTCAGCAGGAAGCCTGCTTCTCCCTCTCCTGCTCCCCCTGCTTGTGTTCCCTCTCTGTGTCTCTCTCTGTCAAATAAATAAATTAATTTTTCAAAGGTTATTATGATATATGTTGTATTAAACTTCTAGTTGTAATGGTAAGTAGGTAAAAAAATTAAAAGAACAATCATGAGAATGAATTAAAAAAAAAAAGTTGTATCTATGAAATATACAGGTTTTTCGGGCAAAACCGGGAGCTTAATATATTGTTTTCTCCTGATGTTGGGGTTTTACAGTTTCGTGGGGACCCTGTGGTGGTTGTCCTCTCGTTCTTTTGGCTTGTCTTCTGGGGGAGGGGCTTGCTGCGTTTTTTTCCTGTCACTCTTGGGCTGAGTGGCCCTGCAGGTTATCAAGGGGCTGGGCTCTGTGGAAACCCGTTTTTTAGGCTTTTGTTCTCTGGAGGTTTTTGTTCTTTGGTGGCTTTTTACAGCTTTTCGGAGGGCCGGAGCAAAGTAAACTGTCCGCACCCAGACCTGCACCTCAGAGAGAAGCCTCAGCCTGCTCTCCTCTGGGTGGTCCAGAACACAGACCCCCACTCTGCAAACTCCCTTGAACACCAAAACCTCCTATGGGCAGTGTGCTCCCCGGCCGCCGTCTCCGGCACCCGCTTGGTCTACACCCCCGTGCCACTAAAGCCGCGAGTGACGCTGCTCCGGGGAGCCCGCTTCCGGCGGCCGCCTTTGCTGGGACTGCTGTCTGGGGACCAGGCCCAGCAGGGTGTGCTCAGATCCTGCTGTCACACAGGTCACGGACGGCCGCTGCGGAGGGACCCCCACCAGAGGTTGCACCGCATTCTCCCAGGCGCGGCTGAGAGTAATGGAAGTAACCCAGTGTCCACTGCCGGGCACCACCTCAGCTGGTGGCAGGAGGCTGCAGTCCTAGAGAGTGCCAGCCAGCGCCCACACCAGACTCTCCCAGGCACAGGCAGGAGTGCGCCCAGCCGAGCAGGGGTGCAAGTAGCTGAAAGTCGTGAGCTCAAGGACCCGGAGGCTCTGCCGTACTCTTTGGGGCAGGTGGTCGCCGGCGGTGGCCGTCCTGGGTCTGTGGGCTTGGGCCCATGCCCTTGAGCGCCCATTTCCACCAGTTGCCCCTTATGATTGTTTCCTGTTTTGGGGTGCCATCAACCAGACTCCAAGTTAATGCTGGTCCTCAAGCACAGGGCACTTTTGTGTTGGGGTATTACTTTTCAGTGGGTCACTTCTGGTGTCTCCCTCCCCTTTCAACTTATCCTCCAATACCAGTCTAAGCGTTCCCACTCTGCTTTAGCTCTCCACTGGTGTCTTCTGCCCCCACAGAGATCCGGAACTGTATAATCTTATACCTCAGGCTGATTTCAAGGGTGTTACAGAGTGTTCGGTAGATATTTAGCTCACTTAGGGGACCAGTTGAAACAGGGTCTCCTATTCTTCACCATCTTGTCTCTCCTCCTCTGAATACCAATTTTTTAAAAAAGATTTTATTTATTTATTTGACAGACAGAGATCACAAGTAAGCAGAGAGGCAGGCAGAGAGAGAGGAGGAAGCAGGCTTCCCACTGAGCAGAGAGCCTGATGTGGGACTCGATCCCAGGACCCTGGGATCATGACCTGAGCCGAAGGCAGAGGCTTTAACCCACTGAGCCACCCAGGTGCCCCTGAATACCAATCTTTTGACATGAAATACACAATGATCTTCTTTACATCTTTATTTGAAATACAATTGACATGTAACATTATGTAAGTCTAAGGTGTGCAACATGTTAATTTGATATATTTACGTATTGTAAAATGATTGCCAAGATAGCAGTAGCCAACACCTCTGTCACATTATGTAATTATAACTAGAGGTTTGTATCTCTTGATCCCCTTCCCCACCTACGAACTGCCAATATGTTGAATCTGTTGTCTGTATAAGTTCATTTTCATTTTAAAATTCTACATATAAATGAGTTTATATAATTTTGTCATTGACTTATTTCACTCAGTACAATACTCTCAAGATTCATCTATGTTGTTGCTTATGGAGAAATTGCTTTTTTAAAAATATTTTATTTGACACAGAGAGACACAGCAAGAGAGGGAACACAAGCAGGGGGAGTGGGAGAGGGAGAAGCAGGCTTCCTGCTGAGCAGGGAGCCTGATGTGGGGCTCGATCCCAGGACCTTGAGATCATGACCTGAGCTGAAGGCAGACGCTTAATGACTGAGCCCCCCAGGCGCCCTGCAAAATTGCTTTTTATGGCCAAATAATATTCCATTGTATACACGTACTACATATTGGTTACCCATCAGTGGACACTGGGTTACTTCCATATCTTGGCTTTGGTATCAGGGTAAATCTCACCTCATAAAATGGGTTTGGATGTGTTCCCTTCACTTCAGTTTTCTGGAAGAGTTTGAGAAGGGCCGGTGTTCATTTTTTAAATGATTGGAAGAATTCAGCAGTTGTGCCCTCTTGTTCTGGGATTTGCATTTTTATATCTTTGATTACTGATTGAATCCTCTTGCTAGCTATAGATATGTTCAGACTTTCTTTTCGAGACAGTCTTGGTAGTTTGTAGGTCTCCAGGAAATGATTAATTTATTCTAGGTTATCCAGTTGTTTTGGACAACAGTTGGTCCTTCTATTTTCTTGTGACCCTTTTTCTTTCTGTGACATCAGTTATAATGTCCTCATTTTAATTTCTGATTTTACTTACTCATCTCTTCAAAAAACCCACTCTCATTATTGTTAGTTTTTCTTTTTCTCTACTATTTTGTTTATTATCTGCTCTCATCTTTATTATTTTCTTCCCCTGCTAAATTTTAATTTAGTTTGTTGTAATTTTTATAGCTCCTTGAGGTGTAAAGTTATTTATCGATTTTTCTCCTTCTTAATGTAGATGCTTATCACTATAAACTTTCCTCTTATTACTGCTTTTGCTGCTACCCATAAGTATTTTTTTAAAGATTATTTATTTGAGAGATAGAGAGAGCACAAGCGGGTGGGACAGGGGCAGAGGGAGAGGGAGAAGCAGGCTCCCCACTGAGCAAGTAGCACAATGTGGGACTCGATCCCGGGACCCTGGGATCATGACCTGAGCTGAAGGCAGATGCTTAACCAACTGACCCACCCAGGGATCTCTGCTGCATCCCATAAATATTGATATTTTGTGTTTTCATTTTCTTCCTTTGATTTTTTTAAAATTTTATTTAAATTCTAGTGAGTTAACATACAGTGCACTATTGGTTTCAGGAGTAGAATTCAGTGATTCATCACTTACACACAACATCCAGGGCTCATCCCAAGTGCCCTCCCTAATCCCCATCACAATAATTAAATAAAAAATTAATTTTTAACATACACCCATCCCCAGTGTTTTCATTTTTGTTTGTCTCATATTTTTAAAAATCCTCTTATCTTGAGTTTGACTTTCTTGTTCAAGAGTGTGTTGTTTGATTTCCTCCTATTTGTGAATTTTCAGCTTTCCTTTTGTTGCTGATTCCTAGTTTTCTTCCATTGTTGTCAGAAAAGGTACTTGGTAGGATTTCAGTCCTCCTAAATGCTTAATGCTTGTTCTGTGATATACTGTGGGATCCGTCCTGGAGAACATTCTGTGTCCAATGGGGAAGTGTGTCGGTTGCCACTGGGCAGAGTGATCTGTGTTGGCTCCACTCGGTCTGCCGTGCTGTTCAGGTTTGCTGTTTCTGCACTGATGCTCTGTCTGGATGTTCTACCGTAACTGAAAGTGGGACACTGAAGTCACAAACGCTCTATTGCTATGTGTTTCTCCATTCAGATCTGTCAATGTTTGCTTTATATGTTTAAGCAAAAAAAATGTTGGGTGCGTCTACGTTTATAATTGTAATGTCTTCCTGGTAGATTGACCCTATTACCATGTAATCGACTTCCTTGTCTACTATGACAGTTATTGAATTGATTATCTGACAAAAATACAGCCCCCTGTTCTCTCTGTTCCCACTTGCATGGAATATCTTTTTCCATCCCTTCACTCGCAGCCTATGTGTGTCTTTAAATCTATAGTGAGTCTCTTGAACACAGCATATAGTTGGATCTTATTTTATTTTTTTCTTTTTGAATGATGCATCTCTTTATTGGCAAAGGGGCCTACAGAACCAAGACCACTCCCTCTCTGCCCTCTTCCCTGTAAAAATAAACTCTATCCTTCCCTCTCCCTGCTCTGTCTGCTTTTCTGCTGGGGCCCGGGAGGATCAGTCGGCCCCTAAGACTTGTGCCCCAAGACACAAAGAACCAGCATCCCCTATACGTACACACCATACACAGTTCGCCTCTGAGCCGAGGGAAGCCGGGAGGCAGCAGGAGGGCTTGTAAAGGCCCTCAGCCTTCCACTGAGAGCGGAGGACGGTTGGTCGGTGACGGTGGGCAGCAGTGCTGGGAGCAGCAGCACGAGGAGCATGGGGGGGGGGCAGCTCCTGAGGGTGGGGCTGAAAGGGGCTGAGTCCACTGAGTGGGCCTCAAGGAGAAGTGGGGGAGGCAGCCGCCCAGGCCCTGTGTGAACAGAGTGAGGCAGACACGGGAGCCCCCAAAGCCACCGAGTCAAGTGATCTTAGGACTAGAAGAGACAGACTCCTTCCTGCGGGCGCTGCCCACCTGCCCCGGCCCCCCGCCAGCCTCGTGCAGGCAGGGTGACCTGGAAGGATGTGACAGTGGATGGTGGGGGCTCCGCTGCAGGTCGGGGTACACCCAAAGCAGAGGCACAATGTGGTGTTTGAGGGAGGACCGGGATGTGCATCACCTGTGGTGTGGAGGCGCTGGACCCCCCCAGCTGGCATCTGCCTTCTCTGAACCTGGAGCAACTAACCTTGCTGGGCAAGCGGCCCGGGTCCTGGCGACAGCCCGCCATTCCTCCCCAGCCCCAGGTCTCCCGCACCTCACACAGCTGTCCGGGGTTCACGGGGGAGCCAAAGGCGAGCTGAACGCTGCAGGAAGTGAGGGATTTGGAGAGGGTGCCTGGCACGAGGGGTCGGTCACCAGCTCCTCAGGAGAGCGCTCAGGGGTGCAGACCGAGCTCCGCAGCTGGGCAAATCCCACGGAGAAGAGCAGGCGATGGGTGAGCCCCACCGTGGGCAACCGCTGCTCCCCTCGCTTTCCCAGCCGAGCTCCGCAAGTGTTAGAGGCTGCCTCGGGCTCCCCGTGGCCAGTGATGCTCTCCCCCAGCAGCTGGTGGCCGGTGAGCCTCCCCCAGCTGACCTGGTACGGGCTGTGCTTACTGCTCCTCCACGCAGGTCACGTGATTCTGGAAGGCAGCCGGTGGGTCACTCTGCCACGGGTTCCCTTCCTTGTCGTATTCAGTCCCCGGGTCACCAAAGGAGTCAGCTCATGGCCCATCGCCATGCCGATGCCACCGAAGTTCAGGACCTTGGGGTGGTTATGGGTGTGGAAGGGGACCTGTAGGGTCCTGGCAGGGAAGACGGTTTCGTTCTGGGCTGGATGGTAGTCGGCACTCGCTGTCGGGGGGGCGCGCTCCACCGGTCCTGGATGGGAGGCTCGTGGGCCGGTCCGCATCACCTTAGCAGAGACGTTGTGCAAATCGAACACAGTCTGGAGGAGGGAGTCTCAGAGACTTCCTGCCCGTCGTAAACATCATCCAGCTCTTTGGGCTCCAGGATGAAGTCCAGGGAGCCAGTGCTCCCACAGACGGTGTCTGCTTTCTCCTTGGCTGCCTGATGGGGCTTCTCATGCGTCCAAAGCAGCTGCCCCGGGGCCTCCTCGAGGTGATGTCACTGGTCGTCCCCTCCGCAATTTCCTTGCTCTGCCAGTCAGATGTGGCTGTCGCAGAGAGGGAGCCCAGGGTGACGCCGAGTGCGACCTCCGTGTTGGAGACACAGGTCTGCTGCCTCGGCCCGCAGGACTTCTTGGTGCCAGGGAGGGTCTCCAGCAGCTTCTCTGCGTAGACTCGAAGCAGCGGTTCACACTCCAGGTCGTCCTCTGCACCAGGTGAGAGTCCAGGGTGCTTGGCTCTGTGTGGCCGATGAGCTCTGACACTTGCTGCTGATAATCTGTCGTAGACCGCCGTGGGCTGAGTCCGCCGGCTCTAGTGGGGACGGCAGGAAAGACAGAAACTCCAGCCAACCTGTGGAGGGGGCCAGGCCCTGCAGCTCCGCCATGTTCATGGTTGGATCTTATTTTTAGAAATCTGTTCAGCTGCGCTGTCTTTTGGGGAGTATAATCCATTTGGGTTTAAAGTAATTATTGATGGGGTGCCTGGGCGGCTCAGTGGTTAAAGCTTCTGCCTTCAGCTCGGGTCACGATCTCAGGGTCCTGGGATCAAGCCCCACATCAGGCTCTCTGCTCAGCGGGGAGCCTGCTTCTCTCTCCCTCTGCCTGCCACTCTGCTTACTTGTGCTATCTGTCTGTCAAAAAATAAATAAAATCTTAAAAAAAATAATTATTGATAAGTGAGGGCTTTGTATTGTCCTGTAGAGCATTTGTCTCTTTCCTCTCTTGCTGTCTTTGTGACTTTTAGATTACCATAGTGATATACTTTGATTCCCTTCACTTTTTCTTTTGTGTATGTTCCACAGGGATTTTCTCCATGTTACCCTCAGGCTTACACAAAATGTCCCATAGTTACAGTAGCCTATATTACACTGGTATGTTTGATCACACCCAACACTCTGCCCCCTTCGTCCCCTCCCACACTCTGTGATATTGATGGGACAGTGTGTACCCTTTTATATTGTGTATCCATTAACAAAAGTTGGTAGTTACTCTTCTTTCTTTCAGCTTTTACACTAAAACTATGAGTGATTTACACAATACCACGAGAGTGGTAAACTATTTTGTCTCTGCATTTACCCTTGCCAGTGAGTTTTATACTTTTGTATCGTTTTATGTTGCTGTTTGGTGTCCTTTTGTTTCAACCTAAGAAACTCTCTTTTGCATTTTCTTTTTCTAAATTCTTTTCATTATGTTCAGTTGGCCACTGTGTATCATTAGTTTCTTTATTTGCATTTTTTATTATGTTAGTCACCATACCGTACACCATTAGTTTCTGATGCCGTGTTCCATGATTCATTGTTTCCGTATAACACCCAGTGCTCCAGCCAATCCCTGCCCTCCTGAATACCCATCACCGGGCTCACTCATCTCCCCATCCCCGTCCCCTCTAAAACCCTCCATTTGTTTCTTGGAGTCCATAGTCTCTCATGGTTCATCCCGTTTCTTAATTTTTTTTAAAGATTTTAAAAAATTTATTTATTTTAAGATTTTATTTATTTGACAGACAGAGATCAAAACCAGGCAGAGAGGCAGGCAGAGAGAGAGGAGGAAGCAGGCTCCCCGCTGAGCAGAGAGCCTGATGCGGGGCTTGATCCCAGGACCCTGGGATCATGACCTGAGCCAAAGGCAGAGGCTTAACCCACTGAGCCACCCAGGGGCCCCTCATCCCAGTTTTTGATGTCACATTCAATGTTTCATTAGTTGTGTATAACACCCAGGGCTCATCACAACAGGTGCCCTCCTTGATACCCATCACCAGGCGACCCCGTCCTCCCACCCCCCTCTGAAACCTTCAGATAGTTTCCTGGAGGCCGGAGTCTCTCATGGCTCATCTCCCTCTCTGATTTCTCCCCCTTCAGTTTTCTCTCCCTTCCTATGATCCTCTGCCCTGTTTCTTATATTCCACACGAGTGAAACCATATGGTCATTGACTTTCTCTGATTGACGTATTTCACTCAGCATAATCCTCTCCAGTCCCATCCATGCTGATGTAAATGGAGGGTGTCCATCCTTCCCGATGGCTGAGGAATATTCCATAGTGTATATGGGCCACATCTTCTTTATCCATTCGTCTGTTGAAGGGCATCTCCACTCCTTCCACAGTGTGGCTGTTGTGGACATCGCTGCTGCGAACATTGGGGTGCATGTGCCCTTTTGAATCACTGCATTTGTATCTTTGGGATAAATCCCTCGTAGTGCACCTGCCAGGTCCTAGGGCAGCTCTATTTTTAACATCTTGAGGGCCCTCCACACTGTCTTCCAGGGTGGCTGCACCAGCCTGCATTCCCACTGACAGTTCTCTCTTGCATTCTTGTAAAGCAGGTCAAGTTGTGATACATTCCCCAGCTCTTGTTTGTTCAAGAACGTTCTCTCTCCTTCATTTCTGGAGGACAGTTTGTCGGACAGTTTGGGGACAACTCTGGAGAGCTTTCGCGACTATAGAGCTGTACATGTGACAGGCGGATTTATCTCCTACACCAGCCTGCTTCTCACACTCGGCATAGGCGCTGTTCCTCAGAACACCCCCCAGTAAACCTCCTGCCTGCAAATCTCTGTCTCTGTGGTTTGATTTTCCAAGCAGCATAATCCGAGTCATCTAATTCAGACAAAAGCATCAGAAAGTCTGGATAAAAATTTTATGCTTCTCATAAAAATTATGCTTCACAGTAATCAGCTTCATCCTCTGCATGTTTTTGAGATCTGAGTCAGGAAAAGACAGTTATTGGCAGGAAAACAAATTTGAAGCTAACACAGCCGTCAGAAACTTCACAGTGGCTATCTTTTAAGTGCCTACTCTTGCAAATCCTACCAACCACAGAACAATTCCAGCAAACCAAACTGAGCAACAGAGATCTTTCTCAACTGTCTTCGAAGTGCTTTTTAATTTTTTTTTATTTTTTTAAAGATTTATTTATCTATTTATTTGACAGACAGAGATCACAAGCAGGCAGAGAGGCAGGCAGAGAGAGAGGAAGGGAAGCAGGCTCCCCGCTGAGCAGAGAGCCCGACGCGGGGCTCGATCCCAGGACCCTGGGATCATGACCTGAGCCGAAGGCAGAGGCTTTAATCCACTGAGCCACCCAGGCGCCCCCGAAGTGCTTTTTTAAAAAAAGATTTAAAAAAAAAAGATTTTAGGAGCGACAGCGACGCAAGATGGCAGCCACCACGGGCTCGGGAGTAAAAGTCCCTCGCAATTTTCGACTGTTGGAAGAACTGGAAGAAGGCCAGAAAGGAGTAGGAGATGGCACAGTTAGCTGGGGTCTAGAAGATGACGAAGACGTGACACTTACAAGATGGACAGGGATGATAATTGGGCCTCCAAGAACAATTTATGAAAACCAAATATACAGCCTTAAAATAGAATGTGGACCTAAATACCCAGAAGCACCCCCCTTTGTAAGATTTGTAACAAAAATTAATATGAATGGAGTTAATAGTTCTACTGGAGTGGTGGACCCAAGAGCCATATCAGTGCTAGCAAAATGGCAGAATTCATATAGCATCAAAGTTGTCCTGCAAGAGCTCCGGCGCCTAATAATGTCTAAAGAAAACATGAAACTCCCTCAGCCGCCTGAACGACAGTGTTACAGCAATTAATCAAAAAGAGAAACCACAGGCCCTCCCCCTCCCCCATTCGATTTAAGCAGTCATTTTCCACAGTAGTACATTTTCTAGATACGTCTTGTAGACCTCAAAGTACTGGAAAGGAAGCTCCCATTCAAAGGCAATTTATCTTAAGATACTGTAAACGATACTAATTTTTTGTCCATTTGAAATATATAAGTTGTGCTATAACAAATCATCCTGTCAAGTGTAACCACTGTCCACATAGTTGAACTCCTGGGATCAAGAAAGTATATTTAAATTGATTCCCATCCTAACCGGTGGGGCACATCTAACTCAACTGTGAAAAGACACATCACACAATCACCTTGCTGCCGATTTCATGGCCTGGGGTCTCTGCCTTCTGCCCTTCTCCTCCCCTCCAGCCTGGGGTGGCTGGCCAGAGGAGGTGTGAAGGTTTCAGGTCGCAGCCTGTGGGACTACTGCTGGGTGTGCGGGGGTGCTCCACCTGTACCCTGGTTTCTTTTTTTACGTCTTAAATGATGCCCTCTCCCCTCCAAGCCATCATCCTTTCTCCACTTCCCGTGACCACCCTTGGCCGAAGCATAGATTGTAACCCCCTCTGCTCCCCTCTGAAATTGGCCTTTGGTGAGGAATTCAGGGCTTTCCCCATATCTTCTCCCCCACCTTAGTCGAGGGGTGCTGCTTCTTTCCTTCCTCCTCCTCAAGACCCTTTTTGCACCATCACCACCCACCACTTGACACGACACTTCCTTGCTTTGGCCAGAAGCCATCAGGTAAGGTTGGAAAGAGTCTCTGACTTCCCTCATTTAGTTTTGGAACCATATGTACTCACTCTCCCCCAGCCTGGGAATGAATACTGGGTCCTCAGCCCGGCCACCCTCTGCTGCCATCGTCAGCTGATGTGGTTTTTTAGCTCAGGTTTTCATAAAGTGAAAAGAACAGTCACCAGGGGTACTCAGACCTGCCAGCTCTCAAAGTGCTTGGTGGTTAAACTTGGAGAAAGGCCACAGAAGACACTTGTAAGCACACACGATCCCTCTGAATGAATTGTTTTCTTTTCCTGTAATTGCTTTTGCTTTTAAAAATTGAAGAAGTTTTAAACAGGGTTCTCATGTGGTCATCTTAAAATCCACTGGGGTCTAGTTTGGAATCTGACAACTGGAACAAAAAAGAACCTTGAATTCGGTGCATACTTTGGTTTTGGTGCTGCTGCTTCTCAGGGTTCTCAGCAGGGATTAAGAAAGAACTCGGTGTGTGTTGAGTTTGAGGAGTTCTTTATAGATCCTGGATATCAACCTTTTGTCTGTACTGTCATTTGCAAATATCTTCTCCCATGCCGTGGGTTGCCTCTTTGTTTTGTTGACTGTTTCTTTTGCTGTGCAGAAGCTTTTGATCTTGAGGAGGTCCCAAAAGTTCATTTTTGCTTTTGTTTCCTTTGCCTTTGGAGACGTGTCTTGAAAGAAGTTGCTGTGGCTGATATCGAAGAGGTTACTGCCTAAGTTCTCCTCTAGGATTCTGATGGATTCCTGTCTCACGTTGAGGTCTTTTATCCATTTCGAGTTTATCTTTGTGTACGGTGTAAGAGAATGGTCGAGTTTCATTCTTCTACATATAGCTGTCCAGTTTTCCCACCACCATTTATTGAAGAGACTGTCTTTTTTCCACTGGATATTTTTTCCTGTTTTGTCGAAGATGATTTGACCATAGAGTTGAGGGTCCATATCTGGGCTCTCTACTCTGTTCCACTGGTCCATGTGTCTGTTTTTATGCCAGTACCATGCTGTCTTGGTGATCACAGCTTTGCAGTAAAGCTTGAAATCAGGTAACGTGATGCCGCCAGTTTTATTTTTGTTTTTCAACATTTCCTTAGCAATTCGGGGTCCCTTCTGATTCCACACAATTTTAGGATTATTTGCTCCAGCTCTTTGAAAAATACTGGTGGAATTTTGATCGGAATGGCATTAAAAGTATAGATTGCTCTGGGCAGTATAGACATTTTAACGATGTTTATTCTTCTGATCCAAGAGCATGGAATGGTCTTCCATCTTTTTGTGTCTTCTTCAATTTCTTTTAGGAGTGTTCTGTAGTTCCTCGAGTACACACACAAAACAGACAATCATATTAAAAAATGGGCAGAAGATATGAACAGACACTTCTCCAATGAAGACATACAAATGGCTACCAGACACATGAAAAAATGTTCATCATCACTAGCCATCAGGGAGATTCAAATCAAAACCACATTGAGATACCACCTTACACCAGTTAGAATGGCCAAAATTAGCAAGACAGGAAACAACATGTGTTGGAGAGGATGTGGAGAAAGGGGAACCTTCTTACACTGTTGGTGGGAATGCAAACTGGTGCAGCCACTTTGGAGAACAGTGTGGAGATTCCTTAAGAAATTAAAAATAGAGCTTCCCTATGACCCTGCAATTGCACTACTGGGTATTTACCCCAAAGATACAGATGTAGTGAAAAGAAGGGCCATCTGTACCCCAATGTTTATAGCAGCCATGGCCACGGTCGCCAAACTGTGGAAAGAACCAAGATGCCCTTCAACGGATGAATGGATAAGGAAGATGTGGTCCATATACACTATGGAGTATGATGCCTCCATCAGAAAGGATGAATCCCCAACTTTTGTAGCAACATGGACGGGACTAGAGGAGATGATGCTGAGTGAAATAAGTCAAACAGAGAGAGTCAAGTATCATATGGTTTCACTTATTTGCAGAGCATAACAAATAATATAGAGGACAAGGGTAGATGGAGAGGAGAAGGGAGTTGAGGGAAATTGGAAGGGGAGGTGAACCATGAGAGACTACGGACTCTGAAAAACAACCTGAGGGTTTTGAAGGAGCAGGGGGTAGGAGGTTGGGGGAACCAGGTGGTGGGTATTAGGGAGGGCACGGATTGCATGGAGCACTGGGTGTGGTGCCAAAACAATGAATACTTTCTGATGGAGGCATAATACTCCATAGTGTATATGCCTCCATCAGAAAGTATTCATTGTTCAGCAAGAAGAGAGATCGACCATACTGGGTTCTTCCCTTTTCGTTTTTTGTGACTTTGCTCTGCTGGAAGTTTTCGTAGGAATCTCAGTTTGGATATTTGTTTAAGATTTTATTTCTCTGAGAGAGAGAGAAAGCACAGGTGGGGGAGGGGCAGAGGGAGATGCAGGCTCCACACTGAGCAGGGAGCCCGACGTGGGGTTCACTCCCAGGCTCCTGGGATCTAGACTGAGCAGAAGGCAGACGCTGAACCAACTAAGCCACTCAGATTTTTTAAAGGTTCTCAAGGCTAGGAAGCCAAGCTAAGAATTTGCCTCGAGACTTTACCTGCAACACCTATAGATTTGGGTGAATTACGCTCTTCTCAAGGTGTCCAAATATCCTGAGGTTCCCTCCTGACGCGTAAGGTAGGAACCCCGTAAACCAGGATGAGGCTGGTTTTCCAAGCGGGCTTTGTAAGTTTACCCTCTTCAAAGTCAGCTTTGGGTCCTTTGGTCTGTCTGGTCTGGCCTGATTCCCGCACGTCATTCTCAAATAGGACGTTCTAGTCGAAGCCTTGGTACCTCAGGCAGCTGGTGTCCAATTATGTCCGGTGCCAAGGAGAACAGATTTTTATTGAACGTATGGAAATAACTGTGTCGCCAGGAAAATTAGAATACTCACTCAGAGTTTCCAAATCCTGGAGGGATCAGGTAGGGAGGAAATATAAATGCTTCGCAGCTGTTTGCAATGAAGAACGTATGAAACTGCTGAAAGTTGTAGACAGCTCAAAAGAGGGGGAAGAAAAGCTCTTAAAATCTGGAGATCAAAGCACTAAACATCCAGCAGTGTTTCAGACACAAAGTCACAGAAGCTAGAATCGTCCTCATCTGTCCCGTGTAATTAACTCTTAGCTGCTTGATCTCGGCGTGGCGGCTGCGTGGACTCCATCAGCGTCTCCCGAGTTCTGGAAATCCGCAGTCCGCTGGCTGGTCCCGAAGCTGTTCACGCGACGCCCTCCAGGAGCCTTCCTGGATCCCACTGCATCGGGCTAAACCGATCTGTGGGTGACAAAAGACACAGAATGGCCAAGACTGAAGACCCCACGAGAGCTCATTTGACAAGGAAATTTCGTTATTTCTGTGACATGCAGCATTTTAACGTAACGCCCCCCCCCCCAAGCCGGATTAGTTCACCGTATCTCTTCGACAAGGTGAGAGACAAATCTTGGAGCTTCGTCCGACCCTCCCGCTCACTTATCCAACTGATACTCGCGCAGACTCCTCCTCCGTGCAAATCCTTCCCAAACCACAGCCACAGAGAGCCCTGGTCCCCAGCTCTCCCGGCTCGACACTGGGGGTGCGGTGCCACTTCTAGCCCGGCGGCTGATTTCATCCCCCGGGGACAGCGCGCCTGTCTGAAGACCTTCTCAGTTGTCCCAACCCGAGGAAGGGCGGCCGCTCCTGGCACCTGTGGGTAAACGGCAGGGACGCTCTCCACGTCCCACAAAGCACAGGACATCGTCCCGCAACAGAAATACGATCCTGTCTCAAGTGTCCATAGTACTGAGGTCGAAAGCGGAAAGCCTCTTCGTCCCAAGCCCCCACGATCACGGCCCGATGACTCCCCGGCCCGGAGCTAGGTCAGGAATCTACGGTCCCGTGGGTTCTTTTTGCCTGTGCGATGCCGGGCCCTGAGAGCAGAACGTCGAGCAGTTAAGGATCGCGGCTCGGCAGAGCGACCGCCCTCGTGGGCAGAGACGGCAGCGCCCGACCCGCGTGTGCCGGCCGGGTCGGGCCCGGGTCCCGCCCGTGTTCCCGTCACCGCGGCTTTAAGACGGTCACTTCCACTTCCTGTCTCAGGGATCACCCGCAGTGATTACGGACTTCATCCCCAAGCCCTAGAAAGTCTTGTTTCAACTACTTCAGGAGGACCCGGCACGAAAGGTCACATTGTTTTCTACTGAGAAACACGGGCTCCCGGATTCCCTCTGTCGTGACCGCCCGTTTCCGCCCCGCTGATGGCGGAGGACAGGCCCCCCCGGACCGTCGCGGGGGAAGAGGATGCAGGGACCGAGCACAGATGCGACTCTGAATCTGCTTCTGCGCCGGCTTTGGCGAGCGGCGTCCGGTGAACGAGCCCTTGGCTCTGGTTTTGCTGGAAGAGCACATGTCAGTTCTCAGGGCAGGGCTGACATCCGTCCCAGTGCGCAGAGGTCGGTTGCGTCACTCCGGGACGACGAGCCCCGGACAGGGGACCTTCTCTCTGCGCGTCGGTTCTGTCACACCTCACATGGGACACCATCAAGGATCGCACTCACCGGTCCGTCTCCACACGCCGCAGCCCCGCGGAAACCTCGCGCAGCCCCCGCGGCTGGTTTTGCTGCAAGGCTGGGATGGGGGGAGCGGCCGTGCGCCCGCACCGCGAGCCCGACCTCTGCCCCGCGTGAGCACGGGGGGTATTGGGGAGGGCGCGGATGGCACGGAGCACTGGGGGTGGTGCATAAACAATGAATACTGTTACGCTGAAAAGAAATAAAAAATTTAAAAAAATAAAAATAAAATAAAAAGAGACTTAACTTGGTTTAGCCTCTGCTTCATCATCAGTGAGACGCTAGTCATATTTCTTCCTTGAAATATGGTAACTTTGATTCCATTTATGCGACATAAATAGAAACAGCACCTTTTAAAAAAAAAAACTCACATTTTAAAAACCAGTAACAAAAGGAGGGAAAACTGGGAACAAATCAGAGAAGGAGACGAACCCGGAGAGACTCTGGACTCCGGGACACAAACTGAGGGCGACAGAGGGGAGGGGGACGTGGGGGATGGGCACTGAGGCGGCACGTGCTGTGATGAGCTCCAGGTGCGACTCTCCTGCAGCGGACGTGTTTGTGCCTCATCCTCCTCCCGCGCGGGCAGGAGGCGGCCGGTGGCGCCCGAGCAGGACGAGACACCAAACGCGACAGGAAGGCCCCGCGCAGGTTCCCGGGGCCGCGCCGTCTTCCGGCCGGAGAGCTGCGGCCCCCTCGCAGGCTGCGGCCCATCTAGGGAGCAAGTGTGCCCGCCCGAGCGCTCACAGACCTGTGCCCCTGGGGCAAATGACACACTGGAGCCTTCACACACCCGGTCCGAGTGCGACAGCAGGCGATCCGGAGACACTAAAGAGGAACCTGGACACGCCAGCCCGGAGGGAAAGGAAACTACTTTGTCATGGTAAGGAGTGTACAAAGGAGGAATTTCGTCCGGCTCCTCCAACAGCAGAGCCAACGGAGGGGACAGTTGCTGCCGCGTCACCGCCACCGGCTCGGCCATCCCGCGAGAAGGCGCCGCTTGGGGAAGAGGACGAGCAGCCCGCGCCGGCGGCCGTCCGGAGAGGCCTCGGGGAAGCACAGCGAGCAGGACGCCCAGATGCCTCCCATCTTAGTTCCCGGCCACTGTTCGAGAACAGGTCGCTCCAGGACGTGATCCCGCTCCAGGACAACCCTAATGGTATCTACGAGGCCACACATGAGCCATTTCCCTTCAAACTACCGAAGGATCTAAAACAAGCAGCGCATAATTATGGCGCTAAGTCTCCATTTACAACGGGAATCATTCCAGGCACCGCAGACGGCAGCCGGCTTATCCCGACTGATTGGTCATTACTGGCAAACACAGTTCTATCTTCGAGTGAATTCTTAGAGTTTAAAACACGCTGGCAAGACCGCGCAGAAACAGCAGCTGCCCGGGATGGACCTAATAACGGTCCTGTTTTCCTGGAGCAGCTCATGGGCCCGGGGCCGCGGGCCAGTGCAGGACCAGCTCCAAACGAACGATCAGACCATGGGCAGCTCCGGCCGTGTCGCCTGAGAGCCTGGGAGAGAACGGAATCCCAAGGAGAGAACTGCTCTCCTCTCCAAAAGGTGGTACAGGGTCCAAAAGGACCCTATACTGAATTTATAGCGAGATTACACGAAGCTATTAAAAGACAGGAAAAGGGGCGCCTGGGGAGCTCAGTGCATTAAAGCCTCTGCCTTCGGCTCAGGTCCTGATCTCGGGGTCCTAGGATCGAGCCCCACATCAGGCTCTCTGCTCAGTGGGGAGCCTGCTTCCCTCTCTCTCTGCCTGCCTCTCTGCCTACTTGTGATCTCTGTCAAATAAATAAATAAAATCTTAAAATAAAATAAAATACACGTAAATCATCTCAAAGCTGCTGATACTAGTCCTCAGCTGTTGGCATATGAAAATGCCCACGCTGATTGTAAGAAACCGGTTGCACCCTTTAAAGGCAGGGGAACACGGACAGATTCTGTTAAGCTATGCCAAGGAGTGGGGACAGAGACCTGTAACGCTGATTTGTTGGCTCAAGCGGTGGCTGCTCCGACCACAGGAAAATTTCAAGGACAGCGTTTCAGCTGTGGGCAGACATGGCATGGAGGCTCAGTGTAGGCAAAAAGAAAACTCTCTCCACGAAAGGCAAGAAGTAAGTCATGAGGTCTCTGTCCCAAATGTAAAAAAGGAAACCACTGGGCAAATCAATGTCATTCCAGATTTTACAAGGATGGATCCCCCTTTCAGGGAAACTGACTTCAGGGCAAGGCCTCAGCCCCCAAAAACAAGGGGGCCAATTCTCCCTTAACGCCCAGCTTTCAGACAAACGTACCGTTTTCAATTTATTACACGCTACGCCTGGTAGTGCTGGACAAGGTGTCCCCGTTCCCCAAGATCCTCTCTTAACGTCTGCCGAGCTTCCCACTAAAATTCCAATTCATGTGTTTGGCTTTTACCAAAGGGAACCACTGGGTTACTTTTGGGGCGATCTGGCCTTCCTTCAAAGGGAGTACTGGTCCACACCGGCGCCACTGATTTGGATTACGGCGGTGAGACTTCAGCGCTGGTAAGTGCTGCGGCTCCATGCCGTTTTCAAAAAGGAGACTGCATCGCCCCGTTGCCACTTTTACCCGATCTCCAGGGTCAATTTATTTTTTTTTAATTTATTTGACAGAAATCACAAGTAGGTAGAGAGGCAGGCAGAAAGGGGGGGGAAGCAGGCTCCCCACTGAGCAGAGAGCCCGATGAGGGCCTCGATCCCAGGACCCTGGGATCATGACCTGAGCCGAAGGCAGAGGCTTTAACCCACTGAGCCACCCAGGCGCCCCTCCAGGGTCAATTTAAAAACAAGCAAAGACACTCTAATGGGTTTGGGAGCACTGGAAAAACTGGGGCATATTTGACAGAGAAAATCTATCAAGATAAAGCAGTTTGTCATGTTAAAATACAAGGAAAGGAATTTTCAGGTCTGATTAATACTGGAGCTGATGTCTCCATTATAAGCTCATCAAATTGGCCCCCAAAATGGCCTTATAATTCGGGTTCTATTACTATTACGGGATTGAGACAAGCCAGCAACGTGCGTCAGAGCCCCGGCAGTCTTTCCCGTGAAGGGGCCGGGGTCAGGAGGGCTTTCCGCAGCAGGGACTGTAGGCTCGCCCGTGACCCTTCGGGGTGAGACGTCTTTGGTCGGGCCTTCCCCGAAGGAGCAGGCCCAGATTTTCCGCCAGGCCACTGCCCCTGAGCCCGTTACATGAAATGGAACAGGGACAGGCCTCTTTGGGTGGAGCGGTGGCCCTCAACAGGAGAGAAACTACTTTCTCTACAAACCTTGGTTGAAGAGCCGATAAGAGGGGGGGGTGGGGGGCTTAGGGGGGCGGGGGGGAAATACTGAGGATCTCACAGGCCTTGGAACTCACCTGTTTTTGCTATTAAGGAAAAGATCAGGAGGGGTGCCTGGGTGGCTCAGTGGGTGAAGCCTCTGCCTTCGGCTCAGGTCATGATCTCAGGGTCCTGGGATTGGGCCCCACATCGGGCTCTCTGCCCAGCAGAGAGCCTGCTTCCTCTCCTTTCTCTCTGTCTGCCTCTCTGCCTACTTGTGATCTCCGTCTGTCAAATCAATAAATAAAATCTTAAAAAATAAATAAATAAATAAAATCTTAACAACAACAACAACAAAAATCAACCAAACCCAAGAGCCTGGAGGATGTTTGTCTGCAGCAGTGGGTAGTTGAGAGCTCAGAGGGCCACGGTTCTAGCCCTAAGTTTAAAAAGAAAAAATAAATAAATAAATAAATAATAAATAAAATGCTTCGGTTACAATTTGAAAAATACAAACTAATTATAGCCCTGGAAAAAATACAAACCACCTCTCCCTTCTCATATTTAGGGTTCATTATGGGCAGGACCTCAATTAAGCCACAGAAAGTTCAGATCCGTAGAGACAGGATTGCAACTTTAAATGATCTGCAGAAATTACTGGGAGATATTAATTGAGTAAGACCTAAAGTTGGAATTCCCACTTACGCTTTGCAGATCTATTTGCCTCTCTGAAGGCAGATCCTAATTTCAATAGCCCTAGAACCTATCGAAGGACGCCTTGAAGGAATTACATTTTTCTGAAACCCAGATTCAATCAATACAAACGGAGAGGGTCCAACCTAAGATACCACTAGATCTTCTTATTTTTCAGACCCCACATACACCCACTGGATTAATTACACAAAAAGAACTAATCGTAGAATGGATTTTTCTTCCAAATAATACTGTTAAAACACTCACTACTTACATAAACCATATCGGCAGCATTATTCAGTTAGGAAGAAAAAGAACTCGCCAGATGTAGGGATACAATCCGCAGGTTGTAGTTCTGCCTTTAAAGAAGACACAAACTGAAACAGCATTCCAGAATAATGTAAACTGGCAGATTGCCCTTAGTGACTCTCCTGGAAACACTTCTTCTCATTATCCCTCTTTACCTGTTGTTTCCTTTTTAAAACGTACTGCTTTTGTCCTTCCTAAAATTACTTCTAAAAATCCAGAAACAGATGCCCCTACTTACTTTTCTGATGGCTCCATCAAAGGCGAAGCCTGTTATTAGGGTCCTACCTCGAAAATCGAAAATCATATCTACTACCCGTCTCTCAGCACAGAGATCAGAATTAATGGCGGTTATTACATTGTTTCAAGATGTTTCGTCTGCATTTATCTGTTATCTGATTCTTGATACACACTGTGTGTTTTACAGCACATCGAGACTGCTGCTGTTCCCACATCTGATTCTCCCTGTGCTCACTATTTCACCATTTACTATCCCTCATCCGTCAATGTTCTGCCCCTTTCTGTGCTACACACATTTGAAGTCTCACCGGCCTTCCTGGGCCGTTAACCAAAGGTAACAGAACAGCGGACTCTCTTGTCTTCTAGCTTTTCAGGAAGCATCCGATTTTCATTCTCTTACACATACAAATCGAACAGGACTTCGACACAAACTCCTTATCACGGAAGAACCAGCAAATTCTACCGTCCGCTCCTGCCCGGTGTGTGCTGCCGTCAGTCTGCCTACGCAGCCGGCGGCCGTCAACCCACGAGGCGTAACAGCCAGTGAAGCGTGGCAGACGGAGGCCGCTCACATCCCTTTATTTGGGAAGCCAGCTTTTGTTCATGTTACTATAGACACGTCTTCTCACTTTATAGGGGCCTCAGCCCAAACAGGAGAATCTGCCGGACATGTCAGCAGACCTCTCCACTCTGCCTTCGCACTCATGGGGATCCCCAAAGTCACAAAAACCAATAACGCACCCGCTGATGTCTTCAACAAGCTACAATCCTTCCTTAAGTCATGCAGTATTAAACATTCCACTGGCATCCCATATAATCCCCACGGACAAGGAATAGTAGAGTGGGCTCATCAAATACTAAAATTACAGCTTCATAAGCAAAAAGGGGGAGCACAAGGTCCTCCTCAAGAAATATTAGCCCTTTCATTTACTCTTAGTTTTTTGAAGCGTGATGATAAAACACTGCAGCAGTAGAAAGACATTTCACTACGCATAAACAGGACAAAGCATATCCTCCAATCTGGTGAGAAAATAATCACTTCCAATCAATGGCTCCCGGGTAACCTGGTTACCTGGGGAAAGGATATGCACGTGTATTGCCGCCGAGCCCGTATGGGTGCCCTCTCGTTCCATACAGGTCCGTCATGAGCAGGAGGAAGAGACTTGGATTCGAACCAGTCCCACCGACCATCAGCTTCAAGGGTCTCACACTGCAGGGCACCCGAGCCACGATGCCCGGGACGGACCGAGCAAGGATTCCAGCTTGGGGCCAGATAGAGACGCTGACCAAGAAAGCGGAAGACGTTCTGGAGAACGAGCCGCGTCCTTCCACCCCTAACAACATGCCGGCAACTGTGCCGGCCCTCATCGGGGTCGCCGGACGTCTTCCCGGGTGTCCTGCACACATCGATAACGGCACGTCCTGGGCGTGTGTACCCAACCCTCCCTGCTCCGCCCGGGCAGTCGGGAGAAGATACGACACTGATTTACCGGAATGCCTCGGTGTGGGAGCTGGAATACTGGATCCCAGACTGCCGTTAGTGCCCCAAGAGGAGGGCACGAAGAGAACCTTACCTTGAGATATCAAAATAGACCCATACGTATCGGCAATCCTTCTAGTCACCCTGTCCCTGACGATCGAAGATGCTCGGTGGACTTTCCCACTGATAATCGTCTGACTACGGTTCAGTGAGGTTTACTCTCCACCAGAGGATTCCAAGCCAGTGAATATCGGGGTCCTCGCTATAGCACAGCAGCACCCCCATTCCCAAATGCAAAACGATGCAGATGTGGGCGGATGAGGGAATTTGCCCCTCGTGGGAGGATGGTCGAGCTTCTACCCCAGTGTCGTTATTAATGATCCCTCCGGAATCGTCCGGGACTGGTCCCCTAAGGGGATGGCAGTCACCAAGCGCACTGGGACACCTTGCTCCTTCCACTGGAAGTAAAATGGGAAGTTTCTGATCACCTCATCATGCCACAAACCTCTACTTGGGGAAATGCGTCTCTGGTCTGGCAGGGGCGGGGACTTTGGGCGCCATCCGCTTTTGTTGACTATCATAAAAGACAAAAGAGTTTACAGAAGGTCACGGCTGCTTTAAATCACCGAAGAGCTTGGAGGCTCTTACACTCACCAGTGCAGTCGTGCACTCACCTTCTCCCTGGTGAGAGAAGAATGGGTAAGAGCCCGTGTTAGAGATCCCTGTGTCTTTGTTACTGGAAAAATGACTTTTGTTCATAATGAAAGAGAAATAAACTGTGCCAAATGTAAAATGTTCACCCCCACGGATGAGAATGTTTACACAGACACGTCTGTCGTTCTCAGAGCTGGAAGAAGACGGGCGTCTGGTCACCGGGGAGACACCACCGCGAGTGGGGAGCTCTCCAGACACGCACACACTTCTAGCAGTTTTGAAGGACCGGTTTCTTGGCTGGTTTCTTTTTGAAGGAAGGTTTCTTGGGCTGCCCGTAGCGGCCATCCTAGGAATTAAGCCATTACTGCTACGGCTGCCCCCGCCGGAACGGCCTCGCATCGGACCGTACAAACCACGCAATTCGTACAAAAGTGGCACGAGAATGCCAGCAAGGCCCGGGGCCGACAGTCACAGATCACAGGTCAGACGGAAGAATCTCTGCTCTAGAATCCGCCGGGACACACGCAGGAGATGATTCAACACATGAAACCTAGGCTCCACCTCTCATTGACTGGAATGTCTCTTCCTTCTGTGCGACTCCCTACGCCTGTAACGAATCAGAAATACCGTGGAGTGAGACTCGCCGTCGTATTACCGGTCATCATGGCGATGACTTTACTTTGGATATTAAACAGCTGCAAGATACTACTCAAGGCATTACTCGCTCATCATTACAGTCTGTTCCAGGAGTGAGTTCTGCACAGAGGACTCACGATGTTCTGACTGATCTAAACCTCTTTACTTGGATCAAACAAACTGGTCCTGGCATTGTTGCTGGAATGATAACTCTTTTTACCGCTACAATCTTTGTATGCTTAGTCCTCAGATGTGCACGAAAATCCTTCTAACGACTGATGGATCAAGAAATCATGAAATGGACTTTCCTGCTTCTGCACAGATAAAAAGGAGGAAATGTAACCGTCCCTCGGAACAACGTACTGCTTAAAATATAACATGGGCAGGTGTGGTGTGTACATACAATGGAATACTATGCAGCCATCAAAAGAAATGAAATCTTGCCATTAGCAATGACGTGGATGGAACTAGAGGGTATTATCCCGAGGGAAATAAGTCAATCAGAGAAAGAATTTTCATATGATCTCTCTGATATGAGGAATTTGAGAGGCAGGGTGGGGAGTTGTGGGGGTAGGAAAGGAATAAATGAAACAAGATGGGATCAGGAGGGAGACAAACCATAAGAGACTCTTAATCTCACAAAACAAACTGAGGGTTGCTGGGGGGAGGTGGGGTAGAGAGAAGGTGGTGGGGTTATGGACATTGGGGAGGGTATGTGCTATGGTGAGTTCTGTGAAGTATGTAAGCCTGATGATTCACAGACCTGTACCCCTGGGGCTAATAATACATTATATGTTAATAAAAATAATAATTAAAAAATTAAAATAATAAATAAAAAATGTGATATATCCATACAATCGAATATTATTTGGCAATAAAAAAGAATAAACTGCTAATTTATGCTATATATATGTATAACCTATGAGAAATTATACTATCCACTATGCAGCCTTAAGAAACACACGCACTGGCAACAGGCCTCTGAGGGAAAGGACGACAGACGTCCTTGACACCGAGCAGCTGGGGACGCCCAGCGCACTCAGGCCGGAACACCGCCTGCTTCATTCTCCGGTTTTCTCCCCTTCCCCGGAGCGCACCTGCAGCTCCTCAGACGATCCTTCTGTTTGGGCTTGCTCACTCTAGGTCACGGGCTACAGGACCAGACGTATTTTGCCTTTCTTCTTACTTATCTGCAAGACTCATGGTCAGTGTGTAACCTACTCCGGCTTCTTTGTTGGTTGTTACCGACTTTCCAATAAATAGGAGACTGAGGAGTTGTTTGGGGCGACAGTCCTTTCTGCTGTCGTCCCCTTCTCCCTTTCTCTTGCAGCTGACTTGTTTGTGCCTCATTCGTCTCCTGTGCGCCGTCGGGAGGCAGCAACTACAAATGCAAAAATCCTCAATACTAAAAAAAAAATCAAATAGCATATTAAAATGATCACATACCATAACCAAGTGGGATTTAACCCTGGGATGCAAGGATGGTTCAACAAGAACAGTCGCCGCAGTGCACCACAGTAACGAAATGAAACATTTTAAAAAGCACATGATCATCTCAATAGATGCAGAAAAAGTATTTCACAATAATTTGGCATCCATTAATGATAAAAACACTCAACAATTCAATCAAAGACATATATTAAAAGCCCACAGCTAACATCATGACTAGTGGTTACCAAAATATTTTCCTCTAGTTCTAGTACAGGCAAAGATGTGCACACTTACCTCTTCTATTCAATGCAGTCCTGGAAGTCCTTGACAGAGCCATTGGACAAGAAAAAGAAAAGGCATCCAAAGTGGAAAGGAAGGGGTAAAATTATCTGCTTGCAGATGACAAGATCAACGTATGGAAAACTAAAGACTCAAAACCTGTTAAGACTGATAAGCAAATTCAAAATTGCATGATACAAAACCAACATACAAAAGCCAGTTTCAATTCTATACACAATGAACTCTCCCGAAAGGAAAGTAGCTCAACAACCGCATACACCCTAGTGAGAAAAAAGAATACAATACTTAGGAATAAACCTAGCCAGGACATGAATGATTTGTACACTGAGAATCAGAAAACACTGATGGGGGTAAATGGAAAGACATTTTATGTTCACTGATTGGAAGAACATCCTAAATTTCCATACTACCCAATGTGATCAAAGATTCCCCATGAACTGTAAAAACAAACCAACAAAATACACTCAGTGGCATTCTTTGCAGAAGCAGAAAAACAATCCCAAAATATGTGTTGAACCACAAAAGACCCAGAATAGCCCAAGCTATCAGTAAAGAACAAAGCTGGAGGCATCACCCTTCATTTCAAAACATATTACAAAGCTACTACAGTTACGACAGTATGATACAGACATTAAAACAGACCTAAGATGAATGAAACAGAATACGGAGCCCAGAAAATGAAGCCACACACTTAGGGTCAACTGATTTTCCACAAGAGCACCAAGAACACACAGCAGATAAAGGGTTGTCTCCTCACTGAATGGTGATGGGAAAATGGAAAAGCAGAATTGGACTCTTACCTCATATCACCTACAATAATCAACTCAAAATGGTTTAAAGACTTAAATGTAAGACCTGACACTGTAGAACTACTAGGAAAAAAAAAAAACATAGGGAATAAAAGCTCCCTGACACTGGTCTTGGCAATGATTTCTTGGTTATGACACCAAACGCACAGGCTACAAAAAGAAAAATAAACACTGGGAGTGCATCAAGCTAAAAAAGCTTTTGCACAGCCAAGGAAACAATCAACAGAGTGAAAAGGCAAGCTACAGAATGGAAGATGATATTTGCAAACCATGCATTTGATGAAGGGTTAATAATCCAAATAGATATACAGAACTCCAGAACTCAGTAGCAAAAACAAAAACCAAAAACAAACAAACAAACAAAAATTTAAAATACACAATGGAAAAAAGACAGTCTCTTCAATAAATGGTGCTGGGAAAATTGGACAGCCACATGCAGAAGAATGAAACTGGACCATTCTCTTACACCGTACACAAAGATAAACTTGAAATGGATAAAAGACCTCAACATGAGGCAGGAATCCATCAGAATCCTAGAGGAGAACATAGGCAGTAACCTCTTCAACACTGGCCACAGCAACTTCTTTCAAAACACGTCTCCAAAGGCAAAGGAAACAAAAGCAAAAATGAACTTTTGGGACTTCATCAAGATCAAAAGCTTCTGCACAGCAAAGGAAACAGTCAACAAAACAAAGAGCCAACCTGCAGAATGGGAGAAGATATTCGCAAATGACACTACAGACAAAGGGCCGATATCCAGGATCTATAAAGAACTCCTCAAACTCAACACCCAAAAAACAAAAAATCATGTCAAAAAATGGGCATAAGACATGAACAGACACTTCTCCAAAGAAGACATACAAATGGCTAACAGACACATGAAAAAATGTTCATCATCACTAGCCATCAGGGAGATTCAAATCAAAACTACATTGAGATACCACCTTACACCAGTTAGAATGGCCAAAATTAACAAGACAGTGAACAACATGTGTTGGAGAGGATGTGGAGAAAGGGGGACCCTCTTACACGGTTGGTGGGAATGCAAGTTGGTGCAGCCAATTTGGAGAAGAGTGTGGAGATTCCTCAAGAAGTTAAAAATAGAGCTTCCCTATGACCCTGCAATTGCACTACTGGGTATTGACCCCAAAGATACAGATGGAGTGAAAAGAAGGGCCATCTGTGCCCCAATGTTCATAGCAGCAATGGCCACAGTCACCAAACTGTGGAAAGAACCAAGATGCCCTTCAACGGACGAATGGATAAGGAGGATGTGGTCCATATACACTATGGAGTATGATGCCTCCATCAAAAGGACGAATACCCAACTTTTGTAGCAACATGGACGGGACTGGAAGAGATTATGCTGAGTGAAGTAAGTCAAGCAGAGAGAGTCAAGTATCATATGGTTCCGCTTATTTGTGGAGCATAAGGAATAACACGGAGGACATGGGGACGAGAGGAGAAGGGAGTTGGGGGAAATCGGAGGGGGAGACGAACCATGAGAGACTGTGGACTCTGAGAAACAAAAAGGGTTTGGGAGGGGAGGGGGTTGGGATGGGTGAGCCTGGTGTTGGGTATTCAGGAGAGCAGGGATCCCATGGAGCGCTGGGTGTGGTGCATAAACAATGAATCTTAGAACACTGAAAAGAAATAAAAAAAATAAAAATTTTTTTAAATATGCAATGTGAAAAAGACAGTTTCTTCAACAAATCGTGCTGGGAAACTTGGACAGCTACATGCAAAATAATGAAATTGGACCACTTTCTCACACCATACCCACAAAAACAAATTGAAAAATGGACTGAAAACCTACATGTGAGAGCTAAAGCCGTAAAATTCCTAGAAGAAAACATAGGCAGTAATTTTTCTCACATCAGCCACAGAAGCATTTTTCTAGACCCGTCTCCCGAGGCGAGCGAAATAAAACCATCGAGAAACCATGGGACTGGGACTGGGACTACATCAAGATAAAACGGTTCTGCACAGCACGGGACACCATCAACAAAGCAAAAAACAACAACATACTGAATGGAAGAAGATCTGTGCAAATGACATATCTAATAGGAGGTTACCATCCAAAATAAAGAACGTAAACAATGAAATACCAAAAAAACCCCCCCAAAAACAAAAAACAAAAAAAACAATCTGATTAAAATGGGCAGAAGACAGGCATTAACATTTCTCCAAAGAGGACGTGCAGACGGTCCACAGACCCAGGAGAAGGGGCTCATCGTCGCTCATCGTCACTCAGCGTCAGGAAACGCCAATCAAACCACAATGAGAGACCGCCTCACACCTGTCAGAAGGGCTAGAGTCAAAAAGGCCAGAAGTGACGAGTGTGGCAAGGATGTGGAGAAAAAGAAGTGTTTGTGCACCGTTGGTGGGAATGCAAGACGGTGCAGCCGCTGTGCACGACTGCACGGCGGCGCCGCAGGAAATTACAAGTGGAGTCACCCTGTGGTCCAGTAATAGCACTCTTTGAGCATTTACCCAAAGAAAACCAAAACGCCAATCTGAAAATCTCCGTGCAGCCCTATTTATTATTATTATTGCTGCTGCTGTTGTTGTAGTAGCCAAGATATGGAAGCAACACGAGTGTCCGCTGATAGATGACGTGGTAAAGAAGATGTGGTGTGCACGCGCACACAGACACGCACACACGCGTATGCGTGCACACGCACACACACATACGCACACAAGAATATTACTTGGCCATAAACAAAGGACGAGCTCCCGCTATTTGCAACATAAATGGATCTAGAGGGTATGGTGCTAAGTCAAGTCAGTCAGAGAAAGATAAACGCTGTATGCTTTCACTCGTATGTGGAATTGAAGAAACAAAACAAATGAACAAAGGAAAAAAGAGACAAACCAAAAAACAGACTCTTAACCATGGAGAACTAAGGGTTGCCAGAGGAGAGGTCAGTGGGGGGAATGGGATAAGGAACACACCGACCACCGTGAGCACTGGGAAATGTAGAATTGTTGAATCACTATTTTGTGCGCCTGAAACCAACATAACACTGTGTGTTAATTATACTTGGATTTAGAAAATAATAATTGGGGGTGCCTGGGTGGCTCAGTGGGTTAAAGCCTCTGCCTTCGACTCAGGTCATGATCTCAGGGTCCTGGGATGGAGCCCCGCATCGGGCTCTCTGGTCGGCAAGGAGCCTGCTTCCCCCTCTCTCTGCCTGCCTCTCTGCCTACTTGCGATCTCTGTCTGTCAAATAAATAAATAAAATCTTTAAAAAAAAAAAAAAGAAAATAATAATTGAAAAATAAGAAAGGATTCCTGCACAAAATGGCAAAAAAAACTATAAAGTAATTAGAAACAAATCTAAAAAAAGATTATAAGCCTTATAGGACAAAGTATGACTTTTTATTGATAGACATATAAAAATGTAAGAAATGAAGAATTATGCTAAGTTCCTGTATGGGAATGATCATTAATATAAAGACATCCATACTCTCCATACAGATCTCTATATTCAGTACATCGCTAATAAAATCCCCCAAAAAATTTCTATTTCAAAATATAATTCCAAACTGCATGTGGGAAAAGAGGGGGTTGGTGTAAACCAAGCCACTCCCAGAGCACAACACAGTGTTGGGAAAGGGACGGCGACTGAATCGGCGACTGAATCGGACCTACCTCACGAAGATCTGATTTAAAAGCTATAGTATCTTTCCTTCCCTTCCCCTCTGTTCAATGTTTTGTTTCTTAAATTCCACGAGTGACATCATATAGTATGTGTCTTCTCTGACTACTTCACTTAGCACATTACCCTCTAGTTCCACCGCATGGTTGCAAATGACAAGATCTCCTTCTTTCTGTTGGCCGAGAAATGTTCGCCGTCTACGTACACCACATCTTCTTTACCCATTCATCTGTGGGAGGCAAAACCTAAGAGAGGCTGAACTCTAGGAAACAAACTGAGGGTGGCTGGAGGGGGTGGGGGGATGGGGAACCTGGGGGACGGGCATTAAGGAGGGCACTGGATGGAACGAGCACTGGGTGTTCTATGCGAATGATGAATCACTGAATTCTACCCTTGAAACTAATAATACAGTGTATGTTAACTAAATTGAATTTTTTTAAGATTTTATGTATTTATTTGACAGACGGAGATCACAAGCAGGCACAGAGGCAGGCAGAGAGAGAGGGGGAAGCAGGCTCCCCGCGGAGCAGAGAGCCTGATGTGGGGCTCGATCCCAGGACCCTGAGATCATGACCTGAGCCGAAGGCAGGGGCTTAACCCACGGAGCCACCCAGGTGCTCCAACTAAATTAAATTTAAATAAAGAATCAAAAATAAAAGCTACAGTATTAAGACTTACGGGCACATGGACGGACAAATGGACTGAAGGAAGAAGAGACCCAGGGCACGGGCAGTCAGTCTCAAACTCGGCTTCCTAACACCGGCGGGGAAGGCCGACTGTTTATTAAACGGAGCTAGCAGTTTTTCAACGCAAATTTAAAAAAAAAAATAGATCCCTTCTCCCTATCCCGGAGGAAAGTCATTACACATGGATGACTACTTCTGCGTGAAAAACAAAACGATCACATTTTAAAAGACAATGTAAGACATCTCTGCGTGGAGCATTTTTTCATGAGTCTGTTAGGAAAAGTATCTACTAGCCATCAGGGAAATACAAATCAAAACCACAAGGAGATCCCACCTCACACCAGTCAGAATGGCAAAGAGCAACAAGACAGGAAACAGCAAGTGTTGGCGACGATGTGGAGAAAGGGGGACCCCCTACACTGTTGGTGGGAATGCAAGCCAGTGCGGCCACTCTGGAAAACAGCATGGAGGTTCCTCAAGAAGTTAAAAATAGAGCTGCCCTATGACCCAGAAATTGCTCTACTAGGGATTTATCCCCAAAATATAGATGTGGTAAAAAAAAAAAAAGGTGGGGCACCTGTACCCCAATGTTCACAGCAGCGATGTCCACAACAGCCGAACTGTGGGAAGAGCGGAGATGCCCTTCAACAGACGAATGGATAAGGAAGATGTGGTCCATATACACTATGGAATATTCCTCGGCCATCAGGAAGGATGGACACCCGCCATCTGCAGCGACATGGACGGGACCGGAGGGGATTACGCTGAGTGAAGTCAGTCAGGCAGAGAGAGTCAGTGATCATGTGTGGGACGTAACGAAGAGCACAGAGGACCCCCCGGGAAGGGAGGGAAACTGAAGGGGGCGGGAGTCAGAGACCGAGACGAACCATGAGAGACTCTGGACTCCGGGAAGCAAACTGAGGGTTTCAAAGGGAGGGAGTAGGGGGAGAGGGTAACCGGGTGATGGGCACGGGGGGCGCGTGTGGTGGTGAGCACCGGGTGTTACACGGAACTGATGAATCATGGAACACGACATCAAACGCTAAGGGTGAGCTACGAGCGTAACTGAACGCAAGAGTGCGAAAGAATCTACTAGAGAACCCGGAGACCGAAGCTAGTGCTCGCCCATAAGACTCTCGAAGGCAGGATATGGTCTCGCCATCGTTCATCCCTAACACGCAGCCCTGGGACCACGACACACGTCCTTGCAGAAAGGGAAGAAGAAAGGAGGATGCTACGCGGAGAGAAATGCGGGGTCGGCTGAGCATGGCCGTCAGCAGCGGCAGACGGACTTGAAGGGTGGACGTGACCTCCAGACCGAGAGAGGGCCGGGAGCCGGGGCTGACGTGAGCGGCAGGGAGGAGCACGAGCGAGGCGCCGGCGGAATGCGGGCCCGGGATAGCTTCTCTGCCCTCTGGGAGGGCCTCTTTTGGTGTGTGAGCAAAAAAATAAATCAGATTCGACATTAAGAGAAAAAATTAGAATTTACTGACTCGTGAGCTGAAGTATGGCACCAAGAAATCCAGACATGTGACAGTGACATCAGCGTTCAATTTGTTCCTCATGGGAATGCTTCTGGCCTGACTCCGAAAACGCTCCGTCTGGTGCCTCCGGGCAGCTCCCGGTCCACCTCCCACCAGGCTCAAGGACAGCGGAGAGACACCTGGTCTCGCCCCCGCGGGACGAGCTCAAAGGACACGGACTCTGAGTGAGCTCATGTGAGTCCTACGCTAATCCGAGGAACGGAAGTTGCTCTTAGAGATAAAATACGGTAGTGGCGGGACGCCTGGGGGGCTCAGTCGGTTCAGCGTCTGTCTTCGGCTCAGGTCACGATCTCAGGGTCCTGGGATCGAGTCCCGCGTCGGGCTCCCCACTGAGCGGGGAATCTGTTTCTCCCTCTTCCTCTGCCCCTCCCCCCTGCTCATTCTCTCTCTCTCTCCCCCTCTCAAATTAATAAAGTCTTTTAAAAAATATAGTAGTGGCTCCCCGGAGAGATCAATGCCAGCTGACCAGCACAGAGCGGGCAGTACTGGCTCTCGGGCAGCAGGAGGCAAGTGGGCGAGGGGCTTATGTCACTACAGGTGCCTCAGACCCCAGCCATCTCTGGAAGGAGACCCCAGGCCTCTCGAGGAGGGGAAGTCCCGAGACGCACATCTGGATATTCTTCATTCTTTCGGCGAACGTTCACGGGCAGACTGCCGTGAGCGCCCCACAGCGCCGGGAGCTGAGCGGAAAATACGAGAACAGTCAGACGGGGACAGCTTATACTTTAGTGGGGAGCCACAGACATTAACCAAGTCATCGGCCACACGCAATTAAAAGTGTAACTGAACAGACACTTTCCCAGGGCAGACCCAGCTGGCCAAGGGGTGCACGAAAAGCCGCGGGCGTCCCCGGTCACGCAAGTGGAAACCACGGTCAGAGCGCGGAAGTGCTGAGTCGCTCCCCGGCACACCCGAACCTAACGGAACCCTGTACCTTAGCAAACCGGAATTCAAACAAAAACTCTGAAAAAAAACGCGGTAAGGAGTGGCCTCACCCCTGTTGGAATGGCCACGGTCAAACACACAAGAGGCAAGCGCCGGCGAGGCCATGGCGGAAACAGAGCCCTCGTGCTCCGTTTGCGGGACGTGAGCTGCTGCGGCCGCTGGGGAAAGCGGTGCGGAGGTTCTGCGGGAAGTTAAAAATATGGCCCAGCAACGTCACGGCTCAGTTTCCCCCCCCCATGGCAATGAGAACAGGATAACCAAGGGTTGTGCACACGCCTGTGTTCACCGAAGCCCTGATCACAATCGCCGAAACAGGGCAACAAGCCAAGCGGCCGCCGACAGCGGAACAGAGAAGATGTGACTGTGCTTCGTGGAATATTACTCGGTCGTGAAGAAGGAAACCACACTGATGCTAAACAAAAAAATTGCAAAAAATACTTCTACTCAAGATTGTTTGGTGTTTATTTGAAATTCAAATTTAACTGGGTGGCCTGCTTTCTTATTTGCGAAAGCTGGGACACCACTTCCGTGGGAACCAAACTCTGACCATAAACACACAGACGGTTCACGCTCCACTAGGAGGAGCAGAACCCACTGCACTTAAGACAGTGTTACTGGGTGGTGGCGGGACACAAGACGGCCATGACAGAGACATGGGCGCCGTTGCTGAAACAGGGAACCGTAGAAGGGACACGGGAAAAATTCAGTTCCGGGCACCCTGAGGTGCCTAATCACGGCTCTGATAGGGCTGTCCAGCAGAGGGCTGAATGAAGGGGGCCGGAATCCCCAAGAGGTCATGGGGTGTGGGTTCCCCTTCTCTGAACACACACGCGCCCCAGGGCGGCCTTCACCTCTTTGTTCCGCAGGCTGTAGATGAGGGGGTTGAGCATGGGGGTCACCAGGGTGTAGGACAGGGACACCACCTGCTTGCTCTCGGGGGAGTAGCTGGCCTTGGGACGCAGGTGGATGACCCCCGTGGTGCCGTAGAACAGAACCACCACCATGAGGTGGGAGGCGCACGTGGACAGGGCCTTGCGGCGCCCGGTGGCGGACGGCATGCGGAGCACGGTGGCCAGGATCTTGCCGTAGGACGTGGCTATCAGACAGAAGGGAACAATCATGACCAGCACCGTGGCCGCCAACACACTGGCCTCGAAGACACTGGTGTCCGCACACACCAGGCTGAGCAGGGGGGCGATGTCACAGAAGAAGTGGCGGATGCCACGGGGCCCACAGAAGGGGAAGCTGAACAGCCAGACGGTGAAGACCAGTGACACGGGGACTCCGGCCAGCCAGC
The DNA here is from genome assembly GCF_963455335.1 of Martes martes. Classification (NCBI taxonomy): domain Eukaryota; kingdom Metazoa; phylum Chordata; class Mammalia; order Carnivora; family Mustelidae; genus Martes; species Martes martes. The sequence goes on along the minus strand of NC_137905.1, from coordinate 57,933,013 downwards.
ACGTGGCGGCCAGCAGGCGGCAAAGCCAGGGGCTCACCAGGGCGCCGTAGCGCAGGGGCCTGCAGATGGCCACGTGGCGGTCCCAGGCCATGGCAGTCAGGAGGAAGCACTCGGACGTGACGCACGACAGCACCAGGAGCAGCTGCAGGGCGCAGCCCGCGGGGGACACGCCCCCCCCGGGCCGCAGCAGGGTCACCAGCAGCCGGGGCACGATGTCCAGCGAGAAGCAGATCTCCAGCAGGGCCAGGTGGCGCAGGAAGAAGTACATGGGCGCGCGCAGGGCCGGGTCCAGGGCGCTCAGCAGCACGATGAGCGCGTTGCCCAGCAGCGTGAGCAGGAACATGGCCAGGAAGAGCGCCGCGAGCAGCGGCCGCAGCGTGGGCACGTGCGCGAAGCCCAGCAGGACCAGGTCGCGGGGCGCGCAGCTCCGGTTGGCGCAGGGTGGGGCTTCGGGGGCACCTGGGGGAGCCCCGGCGGTCGGCATGGACCAGGGTGGGCGCAGCAGCTCTGGGAGGGGAAGAGGTAAGGAGAGGCCGTGAAGGGCAGAGCTGGGCCTACGCGGGCTCTGTCTCCCCCAAGTGCACTGTGCAGAGCAGGGGAGGCATCTATCCAAAGGCAAATCAGCGCGGGCCACACACAGGTCCTCCTTGAATGCCCTCCATGAGCCTGGGAGGAGATCCCAGGGCCTCAGGAGGCCCACGACGCCCTGACTGGCCTGGCCCACCCACCTTCTGACCTCTTCTCCATGGAGCTGCATCCACAATGCCCGGTCCTGCCTCAGGGCCTTTGCACTTGTTTTCCTGCTGCTTGAGATACTTTTCCCTTGGATGTTTATGCAACCGTTTCCTTCTCTTGTTAAAAATATGAACTCAGATGCCCCTCATCATCAGACAGCCCTCCCTCAATGAGCTGGTTTCAGGTGTCTTCTCCACAACACGCAACGTGCCCCAGCCACTCTCTAAGACATCCTGTCGTCCCTAAAGCACACCGGAAGTAGCCTGGTTTACTTGCTTGTCTGTAGTCTAACTGCTCCACTGGGCCACATCCACGGGCATATTTCTGCCTGCTTTGGGGCTGTGTCTGCAGCATGGGAAGGAGTGGCTGGCACATAGTAGGACTCCAGAAAGTTCGGTCTGTTACAGGGTTGCGTCTCCTCTGTCAACAGACAAAAGTGGGTACTTTCTCCCCACAAAATAGTTTCTCTTCTGTTTGGCTCGAGTCTGTTTTCTCTCTTTTTTTAAAAATGTTGGTTTTGACCATCTAAATCAGTGGTTCTCAGCTGGGGATGATTCAGTCCCCCCTCCCCGCTGGGGGGCTGTGTAATGGTGACATTTTGAGTTGTTATAATTGAGGTCCTACTGGTCCTACTGATACGGATGCTGTTCAATGTCCTACAATGCCCAGAATTAGACCCCCCCACGGGCCACCAAGACAGAAGGAGTCTCACCCCAATGTCAGTAGGACCAAGGCTGAGAAACCCTGATACAAACTGATGTCGGGATCCACTAATGGGTCATGACCTGCACTTTGAAAAGAAAGCCCAGGCTCATAGGAGCTGTGGGACGCATTGATAAGAAATCAGGGTACAGGGGCGCCTGGGGGGCTCAGTGGGTTAAGCCTCTGCCTTCGGCTCGGGTCATGATCCCAGGGTCCTGGGATCGAGCCCCACATCAGGCTCTCGGCTCCGCAGGGAGCCTGCTTCCTCCTCTCTCTGCCTGCCTCTCTGCCTGCTTGTGATCTCTGTCAAATAAGTAAATAAAATCTTTAAAAAAATAAAATTAAATTAAAAAACGGCTTCTCATTGGGGCACCTGGGGGGCTCAGTCCGTGAAGCATCTGCCTTCGGCTCAGGTCATGATCCCAGGGTGCTGGCATCAAGCCCCACGTCGAGCTCCCTGCTGGGCGGGGAGCCTGCTTCTCCCTCTCCCACTCCCCCTGCTTGCGTTCCCTCTCTCACTGTGTCTCGCTCTGTCAAATAAATAAATCTTTAAAAACCAATGGCTTCTTATTGAAGAAGAAAGGCACACTAGGACTCCTTTTGTTTGAGCCATGTGGAAGGCTGGGAGACATTGCTTTAGAACACGGCAAAAAGGTCCCTTCCTCTCTCTCTCTCTGCCTGCCTCTCTGCCTACTTGTGGTCTCTGTCTGTCAAATAAATTTAAAAAAATTTTAAAATCTTTAAAAAAAAAAAAAAAGGTAAAAAGGAACAAAACTCTAGCAGGTGCACAAAACCTCTGGCCACTCAAGACTGTACGGGTTTGTATAAAAGACTCAGCAGTTTGCCGGATTCCTGCCGGGGGTGTCCCTTTCCTGGATTGTGCAAAGCTTCTGCGGGAAGTGAAGGGCCTCACTTTTACACAGTTTTGGGGAAATTCTCTTCCTTGCGCAACCACTACCTCCCGGACCTGTGACAGCCTCCCCGCCAGCCTGCCTGCCCCCCTCTCTGCTCAACACCCACTGTGTCCCCGCTCGGCAAGGTCCACTCCCCGCCTGTGAAATTCCTGTCATTGTCTCTGCCCGGCCGGGAAGGACACGGGTAAAGCGTCAGGTCCGCAGCTACACCGAGCGAGGGAAAGAGGGACTGATCCTGTGTGCGCCAAGCACTTCCACGGGACTTTGTACCAGGCAAAGTTTCAAGCACATTACTCGTGCACGGACCCCACACAACAGTCACAAACTGGGTCCCCGAGTAACCGTGAAGTAACAGCCCGCGCCCCCACAACTCGCGGGGGACACACAGCCGGCATCCGAACCTCAGCCAGAACAGGTCACCCTGGCTTCCCATGAAGGTGTCCACACTCGCTTACAAATGGGGGCTACCAGTCATAACGCGTTGAACACAGAGAGACAGACAGACACAGAGACAGAGAGACACACAGAGAAATCATTAAAACCCTGGAAAACGGGCGCCTGGGTGGCTCAGTGGGTTAAGCCGCTGCCTTCGGCTCAGGTCATGATCTCAGAGTCCTGGGATCAAGTCCCGCATCAGGCTCTCTGCTCGGCAGGGAGCCTGCTTCCCTCTCTCTCTCTGCCTCTGCCTGCCTCTGTCTACTGGGATCTCTCTCTGTCAAATAAATAATAAATAAAATCTTTAAAAAAAAAAAAACCTGGAAAACGTTTGGGGGGCAGTGAGGCCACACGGAGGAATCTGGCCACGGGTCTCCTACAATAGTAAGAACGTTCTGAATCTGGGAAAGGCTCTCAGAGTCTTCAGCGAGGCCCACAAAATAGGCAAAGTTCACGCAAAACCTCCTGATGCCCTCTCGGAGGGCAAGGACCTTCTCTGCCCCGGGCCCTTCTGAGCCCCCAGTACCCGCCGCAGCACCCGGCACGCGGAGGTGAGTTCACTGTGTGGCAGTGCCCTCCCCGGATTATTCCTCCTGCAACGGGCTTCCCAGACAACGGCTGTCCGCGTCCCTCCCCCGCCCCGGACACGTCAGGGCTGATCCGAGCAGAGGGTGCCGAGTGACCAGTGCCTCTGTTAATGACCCAGCGCCTCCTCCCATGCAGCCCCACATCTCCTAGGATGCTCACCCCTGGGCAGGAAAGGAACCTTCCGGCTGGAAGAGCTTCCCCTAACTGAGGTTTCGTGCGGACCGCACTAACGGTGGAAAGGTTGCTCCAGGAACCTGCGCTTAGCGCTGAGCTCCCCCACCAGACATGGGGCAGCCCCGAGCCAGAGCCGGGGAAGCTGTGCAACCTCGGGCGAGGGGCTTAGCCAGGACAAGGTCACCCCCAGATGTTTCAGGGAGCTGAACAGAAAGCAGCCAGATGGAGACTTAAACTCCAGCTCTGCCATCTATTAGCAGTGTGCGTCCCCAAACCTCGCTGAGCCTCTGTTTCCTTGCCTGCCAACTGATGGTGTCTACCCCATAAGACAGCTGTGAGAATTCCCGGAGATCGTAGATGACAGTCGGGACACAGGGAACATTCAATAACTGATAGCAGTGACCATCTGCCTCATCGCCACCATGATTAACACCAACCTCTTCATCACCCGCTGTCATCACCATCATCACTGTCGTCACCACCATCATCATCAGCTCCATCATCATCACCATCACCACCATCATCGTCACCATCGCCATCACCATCACCATCATCGTCACCATCGCCATCATCATCATCACCATCATCGTCACCACCATCATCACCATCAGAGAATGATGGTCATGGGGATCCCCAGCCCCCTCTTCCCCTGCAGCCTGGAACCCTTCCCTTCACAGAGAACCCACTGACCTTCTACTTCTTGGTCTACCTGGAACTGAGCACAAAGCTCTGACTCTCCCCCTCGATCCAGGAGCTCCCAGGGATGACTGGGATTTCAGGAACCGGAGACTTCAATCTTTGGCTCTGGCCGCACGATGAGAGCCCTGAGGACTGAACCCACAGAGAATTCTGCTCATTACCAAATTGGCACCTGTGTGCTCCAGGTGGAGGCAGAGGGAGCTGGGGAGCAAGGAGTCTCTGCTTCTCTGAAGCTGTAGTTTCCACTACATTCCCTCCTCCTGGACTTCTCCATCCTGTGGTCCTTCTGACCTCCTGCTTCCAGAATGTTCCAGAGAGGCTGGATACTGTCTGCTCCTACCACGCACATATGCTTCATCTCGGCATTCAAGGCCCCCTGAAATCTGTCTCTGCCATCTCCCTGTCTTCATATCTTACCGCGTCCTCACCACATGTCCCCCACAGCCCCACACTCTGGGCTATGTCAAGGGAGCCGAGATAAGCTCCAAGCTTCTGACTTGTGCTTTTTCATGTGGCTGCCATGCTTCGATCACAGAAGTAAAAATAGCCAAGCTATCGAGGGGTTGGGTGTGTGGGCTCTGCCATCAGAATTCCACCCTTGTGTGCTTGGATGAAGGGCTTGAGCCCTGTGACTCAGTTTCCCCTTCTGGAAACAGGGTGTTTCTAGAAGAGTACCTGCCTCCCTATGTTGCCGACACAGGTGATGACCAAGGATCCACAGAACCGTGCTTCCAGGGGACTAGCGCCGTGCCTGGTTCTCCCCGGGTCAGAAGTAGACGTTCTCTGGTCCCAGGACACCTGCACATCTAACCACATCGCCCCATCTGCAGGGCCCCCATTAGGTCACGTCTTACTGTGTGCACTGGATATGTGTTTGCAGAGCGAGCAAGTGAGCAGACACTTTTACCAGTGGCGAGTCAGCTTCGTAAGCCAGACAGCATTCGGCGTGGGACAGAGCAGAGAACAGCAGCATCTCGGGATGGAAGGATGAGCCAAGTTTCCCATACATCTCTGCGTCCGTGTCCCTTCCTCCTTCCCTCCGTCCATTTCTGCAAACACATCTGCGTCCCGTCTGCACTGGAATCAATGTCGGTGCGTCTGCATCTCTCTCTGTCTCCGTGTCTGTACTGATGGTAGATTCCACGGATAAAAGTGAAATCCTACAGCGTGTGTCTTTGTTGGCTTCTCCGATTTATCGCAAAGCCCTCCGGGTCCACCCATGTTGTCACAAATGGCTCTGGGACCTGAGTGACCGCACATGACCGTCATGCATCTCTCATGGGTAACTGTACGTTACCTGACTTGTTGGAGCCCCACCTTCTCGTGGTTAAGCGTGTAAAGGAAGGATCACGGGACTAGCTACCTGAGAAGCATACTCTGTACCTTGCAAGTGTAAAGTCCTTATAACAGACTCTGTGTGTGGTGTTAGCTGTTGTGTCTGAGTGACAATGAACACTCTACGCTCGATTGTCATCCAAAAAACAAGCAAACAAAACCCAAAAAACAAAACATAAAAGTCCGTGCCTGACACGTCTTATGTACGCCATCTTGACAGCAACTGTATTGGGTCAGCCTTTTGCCCTGTATCAGAGGTTGGCAAGTGATGGCTCTCTGCCCACTGTCTACAGCCCTGGAGCAAAAGAGAGGAAGGAAGGAGGGAGGGAGGGAAGGAGGGAAGGAAGGAAGGAAGATGGGGATGGAAAGAAAGAGAGGGAGGGAGGGAGGGAGGGAGGAACATTTTCACATTATTAAATAAATGCTTGGAAAGAAAATCAAAAGAAGAATAATATTTTGTTACACATGAGCATTACGTACAATTCAAATCTCACTAAAAGGTTTGGGAACACAGCCTGTCCCTCATTCATTCATGGTCTGTGGCTGCCTTCGGGCTATGATGACGGAGCTGAGCAGTGAAAACAGAGAGCACGGAGCTGCCAGAGCTGAAAATATTTACTCTCTGGCCCTTTATAGACAATGTGGTAGAAACTCTGACCTATGCACGGAAATTGCTGGAGACAGAATGCACCAAAAGGTGCACATAAGGTCAGAGAGAGGGAGTGATGCGTGCAAGACCCCAGGGCTAAGTGTCCAGCTCTGTTTCCAACCCCTCCAGGTCCACCAAGCTCAGTGCACAACCCCAGAAAAATAGAGCTACCCTACGACCCAGCAATTGCACTACTAGGTATTTACCCAAAGATACAGACGTCGTGAAAAGAAGGGTGATATGCACCCCAATGTTCATAGCAGCAATGGCCACAAGAGCCAAACTGTAGAAAGAGCCAAGATGCCCTTCGATGGGTGAATAGATAAAGAAGATGTGATAGATATATATACAGTGGAATACTATGCAGCCATCAAAAGAAATGAAATCTTATCATTTAAAACTATGTGGATGGGACTAGAGGGTATTGTGCTGAGCGAAATAAGTCAGTCACTCTCTGATATGAGGAATATGAGAGGCGGGGTGGTGGGTCATGGGGGTAGGGAAGGAAAAAATGAAACAAGGTGGGACTGGGAGGGAGACAAACCATAAGAGATTCTTAATCTCATAAAACAAACTGAGGGTTGCTTGAGGGGTGGTGGGGCAGGGACAGGGTGACTGGGTGATGGGACACTGGGGAGGGTATGTGCTATGGTGAGTGCTGTGAATTGTGTAAGACTGATGATTCACAGACCTGTACCCCTGGAGCATATAATACATTATATGTTAATGAAAATTTAAAATTTTTTTATTTTATTTTTTTAAGATTTTATTTATTTATTTGACAGACAGAGATCACAAGGAGGCAGAGAGGCAGGCAGAGAGAGAGGAGGAAGCAGGCTTCCCGCTGAGCAGAGAGCCCGACATGGGGCTCAATCCCAGGACTCTGGGATTATGACCTGAGCCGAAGGCAGAGGCTTTAGCCCACTGAGCCACCCAGGTACCCCTAAAAATTTTTTTAAAAAGAGATTATGCTGAGTGAAATAAGTCAAGCAGAGAAAGTCAATTATCATATGGTTTCACTTACTTGCAGAGCATAAGGAATAACACGGAGGACATTAGGAGAAGGAAAGGAGAAATGAGTTGGGTGAAATCGGAGGGGGATATGAACCATGAGAGACTGTGGGCTCCAAGGAACAAACAGGGTTTTGTGGGAGGGGGGTGAGCCTGGTGATGGGTATCCAGGAGGACACGAATTGCATGGAACACTGGGTGTTACATGCAAACAATGAATCTTGGAACACTGCATCAGATACTAATGATGGTGACTAATATAACACAATAAAATAATTTTTTTAAAAAGAGTCTGCTCTGTCATAGAATAAGAATGTGGACTCGGTGACTCAGTTTCCCCATTTCTACGATGCCATCAATTACTATATCTAACCCACAAGCGATTTGAAGACTATATGAGTTAAGTCAACAGTACTGTACTCCCAGAGCCGATCACTGTTTCGACAGAGAATGAGCTCCCATCCCCACCGGGGATGGGTCTGTTGTGCTGTCTCTAGTGTGAAAGTTGAAATTGCTGAGTGAGGGACGATGAGACATTTAGAGTCTCTACGCAAGTATGGCCAGGTCTGCTGAAAATAATGGAGAAGCCAGCTGGAGGTGTTTGCTACACCTTTGTAGAGAGAGAATTATGGGGTGTCCGGCTGGCTCAATCAGTAGGGAACACAGCTCTGGACCTCAGGGTCATGAGCTCAAACCCCATTCTGGGTGTAGAGATCACTTAAAAATAAAATCCAAGATCTATAAAGAACTCCTCAAACTCAACACACACAAAACAGATAATCACGTCAAAAAATGAGCAGAAGACATGAATAGACACTTCTCCAAAGAAGACAGACAAATGGCTACCAGACACATGAAAAATGTTCATCATCACTAGCCATCAGGGAGATTCAAATCAAAACCACATTGAGATACCACCTTACACCAGTTAGAATGGCCAAAATTAGCAAGACAGGAAACAACGTGTGTTGGAGAGGATGTGGAGAAAGGGGAACCCTCTTACACTGTTGGTGGGAATGCAAACTGGTGCAGCCACTTTGGAGAACAGTGTGGAGATTCCTTAAGAAATCAAAAATAGAGCTTCCTTGTGACCTGGCAATTGCACTACTGGGTATTTACCCCAAAGATACAGATGGAGTGAAAAGAAGGGCCATCTGTACCCCAGTGTTTATAGCAGCAATGGCCACGGTCGCCAAACTGTGGAAAGAACCAAGATGCCCTTCAACGGACGAATGGATAAGGAGGATGTGGTCCATATACACTATAGAGTATTATGCCTCCATCTGAAAGGATGAAGACCCACCATTTGCATCGACATGGACGGGACTGGAGGAGATGATGCTGAATGAAATAAGTCAAGCAGAGAGAGTCAAGTATCATATGGTTTCACTTACTTGTGGAGCATAAGGAATAACACGGAGGACATGGGGAGATGGAGAGGAGAAGGGAGTTAGGGGAAATTGGAGGGGGAGATGAACCATGAGAGACTGTGGACTCTGAGGAACAAACCGAGGGTTTTGGAGGGGTGGGGGGGTTGGGTGAGCCTGGTGGTGGGTATTAAGGAGGGCACGGATTGCATGGAGCACTGGGTGTGGGGCATAAACAATGAATTCTGGAACACTGAAAAAAATTTTTTAAAGATTTTATTTATTTATTTGACAGAGATCACAAGTAGGCAGAGAGGCAGGCAGAGAGAGAGAGAGGGAAGCAGGCTCCCCGCTGAGCAGAGAGCCGAATGGAATGTGGATGCAGGGCTGATCCCAGGACCGAGATCATGACCTGAGCCGCAGGCAGAGGCTTAACCCACTGAGCCACCCAGGTGCCCTGAAAAAATTTTTAAAAAAGATATTAAGGCTGTGTTTGGTAAGACCTTATGCGTAGCTCTTTAAGAGAGACCTTTCCTAGGACAAATATTGTATTTTTTAATGACCGTACTGGAAGACAGACATCAGTGCAGCTTCTAAAATGAATGTGGGCAAGAACTAGAGGTGGCACCAGTGGGAAAGTCAAGGGCGGCTGGTGAGAACGTGGGAGATTATTTTTCTTAGAGTCTTTTGGGTTTTGGGGGGCTCAAACTCACAACCCTGAGATCAAGACCCGAGCTGAGATCGACAGATACTCGACGGACCACGCCACCCAGGCGCCCCTGATGTGGAGTCTTACTGGGGCTCTCTCTCGGCATGCGACAGAGCCAGCACCTCGGACAGCAGCTTCTGAATTCCCGAGTGTGTACAGCTGGCGGCTGCGGTGTTGGGTCTTGGTGCCACTCACTGCCCCTCTCCGTGCTTCCGTGCTCCCCTTTTGCCACACAGGCCCCACCAGAGCGCACCGGAGCTGGAGGGGGAAGCAGCAAGCATCCCCGGGTCCCAGTGTCCATGCAGATCTCCTCCTGGTGCCAGTGCCACCCCGCCACCTGTCAGGGCTGCGTCTGCTGTGAGAATCCCCGCAACCAGGGCAAACCCTCCACGCCCAGCGTCCCCGACCTGACGCACACCCCACGCCCAGGCAGCTATCCACAGCGAGCCCCTTGCTCACGTCCCTGTGGGACTCGGGGCACTTGGAGAATAGAACCAAACCGACACAAAATAGCACTTTAGCTCTGAGTCCTGACAGTCTCTGTCCCTGACCCGGACACCCCGACTTTTCCAGCATCTGACTTCCAGACCTTTCACAGTGCTGGGCAGAAAGGCACGGCCCCCGCAGGAAGGTACAGCTGGGCAGGGGTGAGAGACAGCAGCGCACCCCCCCACCACTGCAACACGCCCCCGGGGTGCAGCTTCCCAGAGGGGCTCCCGAGGCAGCAGAAGTGGAGGACACAGCTCTGGCTGGGGGCTGGCCGCTGGGTCCCGGACCAGCAGCCAACGGCCAGCGTCCACCCAGCCCTCCGTCCCTTCAGCCACTGCGGATGTCTGGGACAGCCCCTTCCGTGTCCACGTCTCACACACACTCGCACAGTCCTTCACACACACACACTCACACACACTCACACACACAGAATCGGCTCTCGCTTCACTTGCTCAGAGGAAAGACTCTTTAAACCTGAGTTCGTGTGTGTGAGTGTGAGTGTGTGTGTGTGAGAGAGTGTGAGTGTGAGTGTGTGTGAGTGTGTGTGAGAGAGTGTGAGTGTGAGTGTGTGTGAGTGTGAGTGAGTGTGAGTGTGTGAGTGTGAGTGTGTGTGTGTGCTCGTAATAAACCGCAGAAGGGCTGCAAAGGAGGAACCGACAGTTTGCAGCGCGGCGCAGGCCACCCAGAATAGCAATTTCTTTCCCCCTCCTCGGCCCCGCATCTCGGAAGTCAGCCTCCCCCCAGAGCCTCCTGAACGCGCCCTTCCTGCCCTTGCTCTGCAGGCTGCCGACGACAGGATCCACGGGGGGGGGGGGGGGGGGGGGTGAGGATGCCCCAGCACGGGGAGATGACCTGGTCTCGGTCACGGGCGACCCTCTCCTGAGGCGCCGCGTACGTGGGGATGCCGCAGAAGAGCGAGGCGAGACCCACACGGGGAGAAGTCCTGGCCGCGGGCCTCCGCGGTGCGCCACGGATCCTTCCGTAGGAGGCCACAGCAGGCTCGGGGCACCGGTACGCACTGTGAGCGCCTCACAGAACAGTCGGTGAGGGCAGGCCGGCTGGAGCAGGGCCAGGAGTTCACACGAGAAGTGACCGATGACCTGGCGGCCGCAGAACTCCAAGGGCACGGCCGGCACAGGGACCACGGTCAGCAGGAACGCCGCCGTCCATAAGGTCCCGGTCGACGGGCCGCAAAGCCGGGACCCCATGTGCACAGAATAGTGCCGGGGGTCCACGATGGCCATCACAGGCCATGGCGGCCAGCAGGAGACACTCCACGACACCCAGAGAGGGCCCCACGGCCACTGGGGCCAAGCAGTGTGGGAGCGAGACGACGGGAACAGTCAGCGGGCAGTTGGCGAGGATCTGGGGCACGCGGGACACGGTGTAGCACACGCCCACAAGGGACAGGTTGCTGAGAAAGAAGGACATGGGCATGGGGAGCCGGGGACCGTAGGAGAGCAGGAGCAGGATGAGGCCATTCCCGGAAACGATGACGACGCAGGACAGGAAGAGCAGGCAGAAGACGGTCGGAGCCCACGGGCACCAGGAGAGCCCGAGCAGCACAAAGTAGGTCTCCTCTCCGCCGTTCCAGCCTCCGTGCCCCTTCCGAAGCTCCGGCTGGGTGGGAAGATGTGATGACCTTGAGAGGTTGTTCAGAAACCGGCAGCTCGGGGCGCCTGGGTGGCTCAGTGGGTTAAAGCCTCTGCCTTCAGCTCAGGTCATGGTCCCAGGGTCCTGGGATCGAGCCCCACATCAGGCTCTCTGCCCAGCAGGGAGCCTGCTTCCCCCTCTCTCTCTGCCTGCCTCTCTGCCTACTTGTGACCTCTGTCTGTCAAATAAATAAATAAAATCTTTAAAAAAAAAAAAAAAAGCAAAAGAAAGAAACCGGCAGCTCCTTAGAAACACGGCTGGGCTCTTTGAAGGCACCAACATTCATGCATTCCCGGGCACTGCGATGGACCCTCCACCCCGGCACTGCTGCGGTCCTTGCTGAGGAGTGTTGGCGGAACACAGACCACCACTCAGAAGCACTCACGGGCCCTCCAACACGGAGCCACCGACTGGTGGACTGGCAGATCACAGAAGGGACTGGGTCATTCCTTCGCTGACTCTATCACATATCGCTTAGTGGGCTCCTGCATTCCTCCATTTACAACCAGGCCCTTGACTCATGAGTCCACTTATGGACGGATTCACTCATTGTTTCTTTAATGCATTCATTCATTCATTCATTCATTCATTCAATAAGCACCTCTGAGCACCTTCTAACTAGCCCAGACTCGACCCCAAGCAATGAAATTAGTGGGGAACGAAAAAACAAAAACAAAAAACAAGGCCTGAGCTCAAGGAGTTGATAGACTAAAGAAAAATTTGAAAAGTAACACGAGTGTGCTAAGTGCTGGGACCGTGCTCTGTTCCCACCCACCACACTCCCACACTCCCACCCACCACCCACCACCTGTACCTGCATGTGTCCTTTCCCAAGTGCTGCAACTTCCGGGAGTTTATCCTGCCCACGGATTCTGCGTGCAAACGGAGATCAATGGGATTGTTTTCAAACAGATTTTTAAAAATTTTTTGAAGTTTCCAGAGCAATCTATACTTCCAAAGCCATCCCAATCAAAATACCATCAGCATTTTTCAAAGTGCTAGAACAAACAATCCTAAAATTTGTATCGAACCAGGAGAGACCATGAATCGCCAAGGAAATATTGAAAAAGAAAAAGTTGGGGGCATCACGTTGCCTGATTCCAAGCTTTACTACAAAGCTGTGATCACCAAGACGGCGTGGTACTGGCACAAAGACAGACCCACAGACCAGTGGAACAGAGTGGAGAGCCCAGATATGGACCCGCAACTCTATGGTCAAATAATCTTCGACAAAACAGGAAAAAATATCCAGTGGAAAAAAGACAGTCTCTTCAATAAATGGTGCTGGGAAAACTGGACAGCTATATGTAGAAGAATGAAACTCGACCATTCTCTTACACCGTACGCAAAGATAAACTCGAAATGGATAAAAGACCTCAACGTGAGACAGGAATCCATCAGAATCCTAGAGGAGAACATAGGCAGTAACCTCTTTGATATCAGCCACAGCAACTTCTTTCAAGATATGTTTCCAAAGGCGAAGGAAACAAAAGTGAAAATGAACTTTTGGGACTTCATCAAGATCAAAAGCTTCTGCACAGCAAAGGAAACAGTCACCAAAACAAAGAGGCAACCCACGGAATGGGAGAAGATATTCTCAAATGACAGTACAGACAAAGGACTGATATCCAAGATCTGTAAAGAACTCATCAAACTCAACACACACAAAACAGATAATCACATCAAAAAATGGGCAGAGGACATGAACAGACACTTCTCCAATGAAGACATACGAATGACTAACAGACACATGAAAAAATGTTCATCATCACTAGCCATCAGGGAGATTCAAATCAAAACCACATTGAGATACCACCTCACACCAGTTAGAATGGCCAAAATTAGCAAGACAGGAAACGACGTGTGTTGGAGAGAATGTGGAGAAAGGGGAACCCTCTTACACTGCTGGTGGGAATGCAAACTGGTGCAGCCACTTTGGAGAACAGCGTGCAGATTCCTTGAGAAATTAAAAATAGAGCTTCCCTATGACCCTGCAATTGCACTACTGGGTATTTACCCCAAAGATACAGATAGTGAAAAGAAGGGCCATCTGTACCCCAATGTTCATAGTAGCAATGGCCACAGTCACCAAACTGTGGAAAGAACCAAGATGCCCTTCAACGGACAAATGGATAAAGAAGATGTGGTCCATATATACAATGGAATATCACTCAGCCATCAGAAAGGATAAGTATCCAAATTTTGTATCAACATGGATGGGACTGGAGGAGATTATGCTGAGTGAAGTCAAGCAGAGAGAGTCAATTATCATATGGTTTCACTTAGTTGTGGAGCATAAAGAATAACACAGAGGACATTAAGAGAAGGAAAGGAAAAGTGAATTGGGGAAAATCAGAGGGGGTGGTGAACCATGAAAGACTGTGGACTCTGAGAAACAAACTGAGGGTTTTGGAGGGAAGGAGATAGGGGGATGAGTGAGCCCGGTGATGGGTATGCGGGAGGGTGTGGATGGCATGGAGCACTGGGTGTTGTACGCAAACAATGAATCATGGAACACAGCATCAGAAACTAATGACATGGGCGCCTGGGTGGCTCAGTGGGTTAAAGCCTCTGCCTTTGGCTTGGGTCATGATCCCAGAGTCCTGGGATCGAGCCCCACATCAGGCTCTCTGCTCAGCAGGGAGCCTGCTTTCTCCTCTCTGTCTGCCTCTCTGTCTACTTGTGAACTCTGTCTGTCAAATAAATAAAATCTTAAAAAAAAAAAGAAAGAAACTAATAACATACTGTATAGTAACATAACACAATTTTTTAAAAATTAAAAAATTAAAAAATAAAATAAAAGTGTTTAAAGTTTATTCTTTTATTCATTTTATTTTATTTTCATTTTCATTTTATTTACTTTTTATTCATTTTATTCTTTTATTCATTTAAGTCATCTCCATACCCAATCTGGGGCTCAAACTCACCACCCCGAGACTGAGCTGCACTCTCTTCCAACTGAGCCAGACAGGTGCCCCTCAAATTCATGTTTAAAAAACATAAATGCTAGACTGTATTCCAGAAGATGGAAAACCATCTCAGTATGTAGAAACACGGACGGGGCAGAGAAATTGTGGCCCATCTATGACAAGAGTACTGTGCAGGGATGAAAAGAATAAGGAAACTATGTGAACTGATAGATTGATTGATTGATTGATTTCTAATATATCGTTAAACTGAAAGTGTGGAAGTGAGTTTGGTGGCGGCAGCCATCGTATTGGGAACACCCGGGTATGCGTCGCAAAGGAGAGAACAGTAGCTACCTTTGTTTTTTAGTGGGGAAGAAAATACGCTGTATACCTTGATCTCCTCCTTCGACCTGACGCCGAAATTGAACTGTCACGTGAAGGAGACGAGAGAGGACACGTCTGAACTTAGGACAAAGACGCACAGTTAGGGGCACTGGAGCACCCGCCTCGCGCTTGGAGGAACTTGAGTTTCTGACCGAGGGTGAGGGATCCTGTTCTCATGAGGGGATAAAAATGCTTCCTAAAGAAATGATGGGAGAGCCCTGGGAGGAAAGGGGCCCTGATTAGCATGGCCAGGAGGGGGAGGGAGCGGCACGCCAGGCAGAGCGAGTAGGACGGATGGGTGGGCGGATGGGTGGATGGACAGACCGAGCTGGATCCGGTGAAGCCTCCTCTTCCCACGCTTCTCCCACACCCAGCCACACACCTGGTTCCAACAGAGTCTAACCCACCAATGTCAGCCCTTCCTTGCATGAGGAGACCGCACACAAACAGGAATCAGGCTGCTCGCACACTTGGGGAGAAGAAGAAGATCATTCCAAGGGGTCCGTGTGCAACATCCTGGTCTCTTTTTTTTTTCTTTTTTTGGTCTCCTGTATTGTTAGCCCCTCGGGGGACGGGCGGAGCCAAGGCAGGGGGAGAACTGGACGAGCGGAGAGAGGTGGTGATGTCAGTCATTTCAGTCGTCTCTACCCCAACTACTCCCCAGCAGTCTCTGAAGGCTCCCGGCACCACCTGGGGACGCTCGCTTGCAAAGGCTGGAGTGGGACGTTGGAAAAACAATCCCCACGGAGCTCTCAGAGCCGACAGAGGAAAAGTCTGGCGTGAGGGGTGGCTGCCTCCCTTCAGAATCTGGGCTGCTGGGGGCAGGCAGGAGACTACAGATGGGAGACCCCGGGTCTGGGCGTGCGGGGGTCGTCCCAGCCACACGGTGGACGGGCCCTGGGGCCTTCCTGAGAGTCCCGTTCCCCGTGTGTGAAGTGGACAGAGGAACCCCAGCTGTCGTGGCCCGAGAAAGGGCTCATGGGTGGGTGGGGAGAAGCCCGCAGTGACGGGCCCCGCTGGGCGGACAAGGCCGCTCTGCGACCGCCAAGCGGCGCGGCAGAAACGACACCAGCCCGTAATGGTGCGTGAACACAGACAAAACGAGCACTGGCCAGACAAACCCAAGGCCTCTCCAGCTTGTAGGGCGACCAACCCAGGCCTGTGTTCCCAAGACTGTCCCGATTTTATGACTCAAAGTCCTGCATCCCACAGATTTCTCAGTGTGGCTGGTCAGGCCTACTTGTGACCTTGAGACGTATGACCTTGAGATGGCACAGTATTATCCTCTGGCCTTTGGTCTGCGCAGACAGTGAGGGGAGTGGAGCCTATCACTGACTTTCAAAACCGCTTTCTGTAGAAAGTAGGTTTTTTTGGTTGGTGTGTTGGCCCCAAAGAAACAAAGGCAAAGCTTTCTCAAAAAAGACGGATGATCTCCAGGAGCCCGGGGGGCTCAGTCGCTCGAGTGTCTGCCTTCCACTCAGGTCATGATCCCAGGGTTCTGAAACTGAGTTCTGCATGGGGTTCCTTGTTCAGCAGGGAGCCTGCTTCTCTCTCTGTCCACTGCTCCCCCTGCTTGTGCACTCTCTCTCTCATAAATAAATAAATAATGTTTTTTTTTTTTAAAGATTTTGTTTATTTATTTGACAGACAGAGATCACAAGTAGGCAGAGAAGCAGGCAGAGAGAGAAGGGGAAGCAGGCTCCCCACGGAGCAGAGAGCCCGATGCGGGGCTCGATCCCAGGATCCTGAGACCATGACCTGAGCTGAAGGCAGAGGCTTAGCCCACTGAGCCACCCAGGCGCCCCTAAATAAATAATCTTAAAAAAAATAAATAACCGGGGCGCCTGGGTGGCTCAGTGGGCTAAGCCTCTGCCTTCAGCTCAGGTCATGATCTCAGGGTCCTGGAATCAAGCCCCACGTAGGGCTCTCTGCTCCGCGGGGAGCCTGCTTCCCCCCCACCCCACCTCTCTGCCTACTTGTGATCTCTCTCTGTCAAATAAATAAAATCTTAAAAAAAAAATAACAGATTGCATGATCTCACCCGCATATGGGTCGGAAACAGCTGAATGCTCAGTAGCAGAGAGTTGAACGGTGACAGCCAGAGAGGGGAGTGGGGAGGGGCTGGTCGGCGGGGACCAAGCTGCACTTACACAGGGTAAAACAGTCTGGAGACCTCCTGAACAGCCCACTATGCCTACTAACACTGTGTCGAATATCGCGGGCTTGCAGAGAGCTTTTGGGTGCTCACCTCACACACACACAACAGCAACTCGGGGGCTGGACTGTCCTGAGTCTTCTCACTGCGTCCGAGCCCATCCAACCACCCCTCTGCGCACCTTACGAATATACATTTTTACCAACAAACGAAAAAAGCATCCTGAAACAGGAACTATACAGATGGGCGCATGTTATAAATTTGGGTGATCAATAATTGTAGGTTTTCTTTTTGACTGATGTTAGTTTATGAACTTGGTGTCACCTCAGTCTACGTCCCACAGTGTGTGGTGATGAGTGTGCGCATGCGCGTGAGAAACTGGGCACCCCGAATCCGAAGTTTATGTGCGAGTATGAAGGGACGAGCCAAGTCGGAAGCCAGGCTCATCTCCACACTACAGAAATGAGCAATGAGGAGGGAACGCTGACCAGTGAACTCACAAAGAGAGTGAAGACGCCGACCAACAGATACACCTTCGTTTAACTTACGGGGAGAAAAGGACACTGCAGAAAAACAAAGGAAGAGGGGCGCCTGGGGGGCTCAGTGGGTTAAGCCTCTGCCTTCGGCTCAGGTCATGATCTCAGAGTCCTGGGATCGAGCCCCGTGTCGGGCTCCCTGCTCAGGGGGGAGCCTGCTTCTCCCTCTGCCTCTCCCTCTGCTCGTGCTGCCTTGCATGCATGTGCTCTCACTCTCTCTCCCCATCTCTAATTTAAAAAAAAAAAAAAAACAACTAAAAAACCAGAGCTTCCAGCCAGGTTCTGGAACAGAGGACGCTGGGCCACGCGCATGCCCGGCGCGGGGGATGTCAGTCGGTCACCTGCCGCACGGATTCGGCAGGACGGACGCAGACCATAGCCGGATTCGATGACAAAGCCCGTCCACCCTCCCTGCGTGTTTGGTGGTCGGCAGGGACGGGAGCGCCCTGACACGCACCAGGTCTTAAGGCAGCATCAAACCAGAAACCACACCAACATCCTTTAGTGTGAGACTGCACGAAACACTCACCCCCAAAATGCAGTACAGATGACCCAGCGACACCCGCGCTCAACCCAGTGAGATCTCACAAATGAGCTGAACAAGGTCGCTGAGGGGCACCTGGGTGCCTCAGTGGGTTGAGCGTTTGCCTTCGGCCCTGGTCAGGATCCCAGGGTTGTGGGCTCCAGCCCTGCCTCCTCCCCCACCTGCCTCACCCCACGCCCCATGCCCCACCCAGCACCCCCTCCTGCTGCAATCGGCCTGTCCCTCTCCCTCCGTCCCGCTGCTCCCCCACCCCGGCACCGCTCACACCACCCCTCTATCCCACAAGCTCTCTCTCTTTTTCTCAAATAAACAAACAAGTCTTTTCTAAAAGGAGCCTGTGCACTTTCCCGCGATTCCAGACTGCCACCTGCCGGCCACTGAGGACCGCTGAGGCGCTCCCTCAAGCTAGAGCAGAGAAAATAAACCAGATGACTTTACACCGCCCGCTGGTGTTGTATTTGGGTGGGGTTTGCTGTGGTTTTCTAAGACCGCTTCCTCGGTGACCTTCATGGTGCAAAGCCAGGTGCAGCAGGGCTTGCGTGGGATCCCGCAGCCCCCCACGTGGACTCAGCCGGGTGAGTGGCGCAGGCTGGGCCGCACACCCCCGCTCATCTCCCTGGACACACCTGCAGAGGGCCAGCCCCCGCCCCCAAGCGGGCAGCCCCCCCCCGCCTCCGAGGGTCTGCATTCGACAGAGGGCAGGGCTGCCTCCTGTCTGGCCCTGAGCCCACGTCTCCCCCATCCACACCCCAACCTGTCTCTGAACATCGGGGGGACCAGGCATCCCAGACCTGGCTTCCTTCTCTGCCCTCTGGCTTGGGCTTTGTGGTTTGACGCGGGTCCTACTAAGGTAAATATGGGCAGGGAAGGGGGTCGAGACCACGGCTTGGTTGTGCATGGAGCGACCTCCAAACCCCCTCCAGCGCCCTCCCACCCCACGTGCACACACCATGAGGAGAGGCATCTGGGCTCCCCCGGGCACAAAATGCAAGTGATGACGGCAGGAGTCAGTTTTACACACAACAGGGAAGCAGAACTGGCAACGACGGTCATTAAAACTTAAAACGGTGTTACTTTCCCAAATAGCCGAGGGTCACGTGGGAAAGCACTGGGGTGGGCAGCAGGCCGGCAGGGCGGCGGGCCCCTGGCTGTGGGCCCACCCAGGAGAGCCCGAGGGAGCCTGCAGCAGGCGGGTCGGCACACAACGCCGTGCTCTCTGCCTCTCGCTCACTAACTCTAGGCCTGGGCTGGCCCCGGGAGGGACCGCCCCCGGGTGACACAGGATCAGAAATACAGAAATATACATCCTCCCGAAATCCTCTGTGCCCTGTTGGTCTGGACGTGGGCCGTCACTCCCACCAAGACCTGCCCCCGAATTCCAGCTGACCAAAGTGCTCACGTAGATGAACAGAAAAGCCGCACACCGGCTCTCCCAGCCTCAAACCCCTGACTCTCTCATCACCCGGCCACGTGATTCCCATTTCCCTGACAAAAGCAGCAAAACAAACAGAATATTGTATTGCTTTTTTGGACAAGAAATCACTTATGGTTACTTTTGTTCTTCGGACTTTTACATTCTTCAGGGACAAACCTGGCACCAGCAGAAAACCAGACCCTGAGCTCTGCTCTTTCTACCACACGCCAAGGAGCTCCCACTCCAGCGGTGGACAAGCAATAAACAAGTGTGAGAACAAAGGGACATCATCATCGTGATGGAAATAAGGCAGGGAAGGTGTGTGGAGGGTCTCTGGGGATGGCAGTGGTGGGGGGCTTCCCTGAGGAGGTGACCTCTGAAAGGAGAAAGGATGGAGCCCCATGAAGACCCAAGTGAGGAAGTGTTGAAGGAACAGCAGGTGCAAAGGTCCTGGGGTTGGTTCTTTAGAGGCACAACGGCCAGCATGGCTACAGCCTAGTGACCAAGGTGGAGATAAAATCAGTAGGACCACGATGATCTCCACAGGACCCAGCAGACCAAGGGAAAATCTGGGTTTCATTCTGAGGGAACACGGGGTCCCTGGTTGAGGGGGGTGTTTAACTGGGGGAAGGGAGTGCTTTAACTGATTCAGTCTTCTGGGTTTCTCCTCGCTGCCCAGCAGAGATGCGAATGGGACTGAAGGGTGCTGGGGAGACAGGAGACAAGGGGAGAGGGACTGCGGCCTTCCAGGTGGGGGTGGAAACGCCTGAATGAGGTGACACTGACACTGGGAGTCCCCATCCAAGGACATCAGCTGCTCTAAGCCCTGCCTCATGCATCTGTCACGGACGCAGAGAGCTGGGTCTGTGCGGTCTCAGGTGGCAGCGGCCCCCTGGGAATCAGCGAGGTGGGGTCCCAGGGGGGAGAGGTCTGTTGGGGAGCTCACCTCACTGGTCCCACTGCCTGAAGAGTTAGGAATCTCCAGGGAGGGGGCGGAGGTCTACCTCAAGCCAAGAAATAAATCCCCATGGGCGCCTGGGGGGCTCCGTGGGTCAAGCCTCTGCCTTCGGCTCAGGTCATGGTCCTGGGGTCCTCTCTGCTCAGCCGGGAGCCTGCTTCCTCCTCTCTCTGCCTACTTGTGATCTCTGTCAAATAAATAAATAAAATCTTAAATAAAATCTCTGTCAAATAAATAAAATCTTAAAAGAAAGAAAAAAAGAAATCCCGTGTATCCTCCTTTTCTCAGAGCCTGAATCCCATTTTCTGACCGAGGGGGGCTTATGGCTGCAGGTTCCCATGACAACGGTCCCTCCCCCTCCCCCTTCCGGACACTCGGTCCTGATTTTCTGCAGGAGGAGAAGCGGCATGGCAACCGAGGCGGGGCTGATTGCAGGAGTGGGACACTGAGCCTCTGAAGGAGTTAACATTCACAGAGCCTCGCAAGACAAAGCCAGTGTTTTCACCAAACGCTGCTTCAAAACCAGCCAGCCACTGACTATTGTAGGAAACTTAATGACAAAAGAAAAATGGCCCTCTCCATATTTTACACGGGGAACTGCCTGCTCCCGGGGCTCACATTTACAACATTCTCCCATTTGCAACGTCTCTCTGCATGCCTTCCCCGGAGGGCAGATCCTTGAGAGCTGCTCTGACAGTGGCGGCTGTTAGAAACTTAAAGGAAGCACCGTGTGAAAGTCAAGGTGGAACAGGAGATGACAGTGGAATTGTCCGAATTCCCAGGTTGAAGAAGTCGTGCAGTGCCCAACCTGCACACTTGTGCCATTATTAGGTAATTGTCATTGTTTAAGATTGTAAGAAAATCACTGTAAGGTGAGTGATGCCTCCAATACCCTGATCTCCTCCTTCCAGTGACCTTGTTCTGTAAACCACCTTAGTGCTCCTTCCCAGGTCACCCCCTCCACTGGGGTGAGCTCCCCTCTCTTTGACATGATCCCAGGAATGCCTTGACCTCACTGGTGCCTCAAATGCGTTGGTCCTTCTGCTTTTCTATTGTTCCTCATTGTCCTCATCTCTCGCTTCCCCTCACCACTGGGGTAAATTCACGGCCCATCCACACCACAAACTCCTCATGCACAACCCAGGGCCCCTCTGCTCCTTCCCTCCCTTCTCCTGCAAAAGTCCACTCGCCCACACTTGAGAACAGCTCCCTGCCTTCTCCGTCCTCTCACTCACGCAGCTGAAGGTGGCTGGGCGAACCCCTTCTTTGCTGCTCTGGCTTGAATCGTGCCCACCCCCCAAAAGGGTTATGTTAAAATGCTGACCCCCAGTCCCTGTAGAGGCGGCCTTATCTAGAAACACAGGGTCTCTGCAGATTATCAAAATGGTTAAGCTGAGATCATCAGGGTGGGCTTTCAGCATGAATGGGACCCTTAGAAAAGGAGAATTTGGACACAGACACACAAGGAGGAAGGACGTGTGAACACTGGAGTCACATTACCACAGGTCCAGGAGCACCGGAAGCTAGAAGGGAGGCCGCCGAGCATCCGCGGAGGGAGCACCCGCGGAGGGAGCACGGCCCCACCCACACCGCGGTCTCAGACTCTGAGCTGCACACGTCTGTTGCAGAAGCCACTCAGTTTGTGGGACCTCGCGTGACAGTCCTAAAATGAATAGTTTTAAAAATGCGTATGTCCCTGAGCCTCCTCTCCCTCTTTGCTCTCCCCTATGTCTATCTTTAAAGTGAAATGTTAAAAAAATATGTATCAGCTTTGACGTTTTTGAAGAAGCGAGATTAAAATAAATGAACATTTTCTTTTTTAAGATTTTTTTTATTTAATTATTTTGACAGGCAGAGATCACAAGTAGGAAGAGAGGCAGGCAGAGAGAGAGAGGGAGAAGCAGGCTCCCCGCTGAGCAGAGAGCCCAACATGGGGCTCGATCCCAGAACCCTGGGATCACGACCTGAGCCAAAGGCAGAGGCCTTAACCCACTGAGCCACCCAGGTGCCCCAAATGAACATTTTCTTAAAGATGTTATTTGAGGGGTGCCTGGGTGGCTCAGTGGGTTAAGCCTCTGCCTTCAGCTTAGGGTCCTGGGATCAAGCCCCGCATCAGGCTCTCTGCTCAGCAGGGAGCCTGTTTCCTTCTCTTTCTCTGCCTGCCTCTCTGCCTACTTGGTGATCTCTCTCTATGTGTCAAATAAATAAAATCTTTAAAAAAAAAAAAAAAGATGTTATTTGAGGGAGAAAGAGTGTGAGCGAGGGGACAGACAGAGGGAGAGAGAAACGGACTCCCTGCTGAACAGGGAGTCCCATATCAGGACTCGATCCCAGGACCCTGGGATCATAACTTGAGCTGAAGGCAGATGTTTAACGACTGAGCCCCGCAGGCGCCCCTGATGTGATGCATTTTAATGGGAGACAGGATCCTACAGGAGGCCTGTCCAAGGCCTGTGGATCCGTTTTACAGTTTCCTATCGTGTCAGATTCTCTACTATGAGTATGTACCGTAAGACGAAGAAAAAAAATTCACAGGGAATGTTTTGAAGAAGCACATTAATAAAAAGTCTTAGGGAAGATTTGGAATGAAAAATCCCGTTTCCTCATCTCAATGAGGGCTTATGGACTGTCTAAAAATAAATACATAAGTGAAATGTTATATGTCATTTATATTTCGTTAAAACTGGCAAAAATCTAATTTTTAAAACGTGAAAGTTCTCCAGACAACTAGAATTGGCAGACAACACTAGCAACATTGTTCTTAGCGTGGCCTTAAGCAAGCTGTAGAACCCAACGGGAAACCATCCAGAAGCCTCCCCTCACACGGTCATGAACACTTTCCTCCCTAAATATTTCTTATTTTTCAGAATGCTTCATTCTCAGAGTCACAGCTGTTCCAGTCCTCTCCCATGAAGCCCAGACTCCCTCATTTAACTACCTTCTGGAAACTTCCAGATGGTGCCTAGAAGAGAACTTGAATGGCGCGCACCCACGGAAGAGACCCGCAGGCATTCCACCCTACCTGCTCTCCCACGTGTTCTGGCATCTCAATTAACAGTGACTTGGTGGCTTGTCACTCGGTGTTGAAAACTTTGGTGTCGGCTTGCCATTGTTTTGGACTTATAAGTTACAAGCCAATCCTGCTGGCTTTTCTCTTCCAAAATAGTGGCAATCAGAACACCTCTTGGGCACCTGGTGGCTTAGTCAGTTAGGCGGCTGCCTTCAGCTCAGGTCCTGGGATCAAATCCCACATCGGCTCCCTGCTCAGCGGGGAGTCTGCTTCTCCCTCTCCTCTGCTGCTCCCCCTGCTTGTGCTCTCTCCATCTCTATCAAATAAGTAAAATCTTAAAAAAAAAAAAAAAAAAAAACACCTCTTAACGATCTCCATCACTGTCATCCTTGTCTAAGCCACCTTCATCCACATGTGGGTTACTCTCCCCTCCCCCATGCCTGTCACCTGCTACTTTCCTCTCTACCTCGACTGTCATCTCAACAAAGTCATTCTATTAAAATGTCAATCGCATCATGGCTACTATTCTTAAAACCCTCCACTGACTCCACACCACACTCAGAGGGAAGGCCAAGATTTTAGCGTGGTCTGGGAAGCCCTGCATGGCCCCAGCCCCATTGATCTCCAACGGTAGACCTTGTCCACTCCACTTGAAGCACACTGTGGGCTCCGTGCCAATACACCCAGGACTGGATATTCCCAGCTCAGCTATTCTGCCCCTGCGGTATCTTCTCTCAAAAACATTCTTCTCGGGCACCTGGGTGGCTCGGTGGGTTAAGCCTCTGCCTTCGGCTCAGGTCATGATCTCAGGGTCCTGGGATTGAGTCCCACATCCGGCTCTCTGCTTGGTGGGGAGCCTGCTCCCTCCTCTCTCTCTGCCTGCCTCTCTGCCTACTTGTGATCTCTGCCTGTCAAATAAATAAATAAAATCTTTAAAAAAAATTTCTCCTTTATCTGCTTGTATCTTTGCCTAATCAATACCTGCTTAGTGCGGTATTCTCTGAAGAACTTTTTTGTTGTTGTTTGTTTAAGATTTCGTTTACTTATTAGAGAGAGAATGAGAGAGAGAGAGAGCCTGAGAGGGGAGAGGTCAGTGGGAGAAGCAGGCGCTCTGCTGAGCAGGTAGCCCGATGTGGGACTCGATCCTGGGACTCCAGGATCACGACCTGAGCTGAACGCAGCTGCTTAACCAACTGAGCCACCCAGGCGCCCTAAAGAAAGCATTTATAACCAAAACATCCAAGCAAAGTCAGCCCCTCCTACCTCTAGGCTGCCTTTTCTTTCATGGCATTATCAATTTCTAGCATACTCGGTAATTAACTTATTCACTGGGTAAGAGTCTGTCTTCTACCAACAGAATGGAAGCCCCAGGGGGGACATGCGTTTTTGTTTTGTTAGTAGATGTATCCCCAGTGACTAGAGCGGTTTCTGGCACACAGAAAATACTAAAAATATAGATGATAAACAGATAGATGATAGATAGACAGATAGATACATGAGTAGACGGGTAGATGGGAGGGTGGGTAGATGGCTGGAAGGATGGACGGATGGATGCGTGGGTGGACAGATGGATGGGTGGATAGATGGATAAATAAACGACACATAGATAATTTGTCGAATGAATGAATCCCCTCTATAATTCTCATGACAGCCTTATGAAGGAAGTACATTTTTTTTGTCTCCACTTCACCAATGAAGAAATTGAATCTTCATGCATCAGTGGTTTTCCAACATTAAATACTGTATTCCAGGGGCCAAAACTGATCTGACCAAGCTGGTTAGGCTCCATCATCACCATCATCATCCTTGTGGCTCTTACACGGCCCTTCTCCTGGGTCAGGGTACCCACGGTCCTGCTTTCAACAGCACCACACTCATAAGAGGTGGGGGGGCCATTCCCAGCCTCACCCCCAGCATCATCCCCATTTTACACACAGGAAAAACGAAGGCATAAGAGCGGACACAGCTCAACCCGGTCGCACAGCTGTTACGGCTTAGCCAGGGGCCAAGGTACCAAAGTCGAGCTCCCCAACAGACGCAGCGTTTCTCAGTTGTCTCTAAAGGGGACGGTCTGTGTTAGTGGTGGTGTCATTAAGCCCATTCAGCCCCGCCAGCATATTTCTAATGAGATAAAACAGGACAGGCAGGAATGTAATTGTAAAGCCAGCAGTGCGAACCGCTGCGGCGGATTTCACGCCTGGGGACCTCGCCGTTCCCCCACATAAGGAGGCAGGCATAAAGGGGGCAAATCGCTGGCCCTGGGGGGGGAAGCACCCAGCAGAAGCCAGTGAAGTCAAGGCTGGAAACTGGGGCCTGCATGGAGCAAGCCGGGGCGGGGGGGGGGGGGGGGCCGGGGGCGCTTCCTGATAACGTCACACCAGCCCGGCTAGGGGCAAAGACAAGGTCACGCCAGGCTGGGCAGAGCCAGTGACACTCCTGGACTGCTGTGGGGACACCTTTATATCCCCCACCCTCCTGCCCACCCAGCCAGGCCCTGGAGAGGTGAGGGGACAGCAACCTGTCACACACCTTTTTGCTCCAACAAAATGTCATGCCCTGTACTCCCAGGAGCCTATGGTGCCAGGAGTTTTCCTGGGGACAGGGACCTAAAACTGCATTTCCCGGGGAAGGGGGGATGCTGAGAGCCCCCAGCCGGCCTACCCCTGGCTCAGGCCGCCCACTGGAATCCCGTTTTCCCCTATTTTTCAAGGGCAAGGCTTTGTTTGAGCAGATTTTTTTCCCTTTTGTCTGTGAGGCCACAGCGCCCCCAAGTGATCAACATGGTACTTTGAGAAAAGAGGACGCGGGTCCTCGGAGGTAACGGCAGAACGCAAATCTATTTAGCACAGCTTACACGTGGCCTCTTTCCTTTTCCTCTTTTTGGAGGTAAGACTTGCTGGTGATCTCTGTCATTACACTGAGAGCTCACATTCATCTCTGCCCCTCTCCCTGCGCACCCTCGTCCTTCCCATTTCACCTCGAGACTCCTGCAATGCTCAGGCCCACGCGGGCGCCTGGCCAGGCTCCGGTCCCTGGGACAGAATGAGACACCGGTTTTCAGGTGTTTCTGTGCTGACATCTGCCGGAGGTGGCTGACAGCTGGGTCTGACCCCCCCGTGCGTGTCTGCCTCTGCGTTCAAGCATCCCCTTCTTACAAGGACACCCGTCATGTTGGATGAAGGCCCTGCCCTAAGGACCTCATCGGACTTGATTACTTCTGCTAAGGATAAAGATCCCGATTCCGACTAAGGTCACGTTCTGAGATACTGGGGGCTCAGACTCCCAGGCATCTTTCTTTTCTTGGGGGCCGGGGCACAATTCAGCCCATACCAGTTCAATGTAGCTTTGTAAAGAAAACAGCTTGAACAATCATATTTAAAGGAAAAGAATGTGTAAGCTGTTTCATTGTCCTTTTTTTTTTTTTTTTTAAGATTTTATTTATTTATTTGTCAGAGAGAGAGAGTACAAGCTGTGGGAGGGGCAGGTAGAGCGCGAGGCGGGCTCCCTGATGAGCAGGGAGCCTGATGCGGGGCTCAGTCCCAGGACCCTGAGATCATGACCTGAGCTGAAAGCAGACGCTTAACCAACTGAGCCGCCCAGATGCCCCACTGTCCTCTCTTTGAAGAAAACATCCCCTCTCAAGATTTCAGCACGGGTGGACAAGGGTCCCTAAACACTCACACACGAAGCTTACATATCACCACAGTGAAACCGCCACTGTCTGCCATCAGAGAAAAAGCAGAACATTCCTCTTGGCAGCAACTCCGACCATTTCTGATTTTCTTTGGTAAAGCTGCACTTGCCATTGTTTTCTATAAAAAATGAGGCAGATTTTAATTACGAACTTCAGTTAGGGAGTCCTGCTTCTGGCCAAGATGGAATAAAAGGGACCACGTTTCCTCTCTCGGAAACAACCACAAAAGGGGCAAAACACGGTGGTGTTTAAGACCGTGGACATCAGACTACGAAGGATGGGGATTCCTGGCACTTGCAGGAGATGAACGAGGTGAGCCCTAGATCACCCCCGCGTCCTGTCTTCAGAGAGTTTCCAGGTCCTGGTGCAGGGGAGGAACCCGGCAGAGCCGTGGAGACCCCCTGAGCTGAAGGCACGGAGCCGCGTGTCCAGGAAGACCAGGGGGCGAGGGCCGAGGGGACACCGTCGTGAACAGGATAGAGCGGCAGAGAGAGACGTCGGAGGTCCACGAGGGCCCCCGGGAGCACTTAGCAATGATCTGAGGCTCGGGAAAGGACCACCCAAGGAACTGGTGTGACTAGAACCCAGGCCCCCACCAGGCAGGGACACCGGTCAACATAATCGCAGACTCTTCCAGCTTTAAAGGAAGAAAAAGCACAACAGCGACTCCCTCAGGAAGCGCCCTTCGCGTGACCCACAAGAAACTG
Organism: Martes martes; assembly: GCF_963455335.1. NCBI lineage: Eukaryota > Metazoa > Chordata > Mammalia > Carnivora > Mustelidae > Martes > Martes martes. Next base: position 57,905,242 of record NC_137905.1, on the reverse strand, counting down.
AATGGCCGTCATCCCCCGCCTCCTCTCTGGCCGGGCCTCTGCCTCAGTCGGCGGCGGCCACCAGGTGACAGTGTGACAGACAGTCCCTCGCCCCAGGGCCTGTTCTCGGGGCTGTACTACTCCTACCGGGGCCCTGAACCCCCCGAAGAACTTCTCCTGCGCTGCGCCCACCGCGCTGTGAGGAAGCCCACGGCAGCCACACCGCGATGTCCGGCCGGCCCCCAGCGCACCACCGGGCAGGAGCCCGGGCCCCAGACGGGGGGTCCTCGAGGAGCCAGCGCAGCCCCGCCGGCCGCTGGGGGCCCGGACGGAGCCGCTCGCGGAGGGAGGGAGGCCGCCCTCTGCGCCCCGCCGGCCTTCCCGAGCCTCGGCCTGGTGACGCGAGCGCAGGGGCGCGCTGCTCCCGGATGCCCCGCGCGGACGGGCTCTTCCCGCACGGGGGTCCCCAGCTCGTTCGTGCTCAGAACGGCAACCGCCGCGGACTCCCGGGCTCTTGGCCGGCTCGGGGGACACGCGAGACGTACTGTTCAAGTCCTCACACACAGCACGACGCCAGAGAAAACGGCCGCCGGCGCCTGAAGACCACGACCCCGGGCCCCGACGCACGGGCCGGGGCACCCCGGGAGGCGGGCAGGACGCCGGGCGGCCCCTCGCGCGGCCCGGCCGGGAGCTGCCCGCGGGGCGGGGGACGCGGACGGCACAGCCTCCTCCGGGAGCGCCTGCGCACACCCGCGGCCCAGGGCGCCCAGCCGCCGGCCCACGTCGACGCGGTGCCGCCCGCTCGGCTCCGGAGCGGAACGCGGCCGAACTCCCGCCCGCCGCGGGCCGCCCACTCGGCGTCTCCGATCCCCGGGGGGTTCCCCGCGGAGCCTGCGGACCGCCCGGCCCCTGAGGCGGAAGAGTCCCGCCCCATACTCCTCGCCCCGCCCCCCACCCGAGCCTGAGGTCGGGGGCGGTCCCTCCGCCCGTCCCTCCGGCCGCAAGGCGGGGGAGTTTCCGGCCCCGGAGCGGCGCCTTCTGGGAATTGTAGTTCTCAGGAGTGGCGCGAGGGTTCCCGTTGTCTCGCCGCGCACGCGCACTCCGCATCGGCCCTGTGTGCGGCCCATCCCGGTGGTCGCGGCCGTGACCTGCAAGGCCCGCTTGTCCGAGCCACCGCGGGGCCAGGGGCTACTGGGGCCCGCGCCCGGCTGGAGACCAAGGAGAACCTGACCCGAACCCACGGAGCTCAGGGGGATCCCTCCACCGCCTTCGGAGCTGGCGCCGGGAGGCGAGGCATTTGTGTGCGGTGTGCGCGTGCGCGGGTGGGTGTGCGCGCGGGTGTGCTTGTCGCTGTGTCGCTGGACGTTCGTGACTCCCGCGCGGTGTGCATGTGAGTCCCGTCCCGCCTGTTTGCACGTGCGTCACTCCAGAACTTTGTGGGAGTCCGTCCCTCATGTCGCCGTGTTTGCACCTGCGTGCCCGTGCAGGTGTGAGCCGTGCAGGTGTGAGCCCGTCCGTTTGCGTGAGGGTGACCCTCTCGGCTGAACCCCTGCGGGTGTGTAACTGTGGGTGCAACGGTGCATGTGAGCCCGCCCCCCCCCACGTCACTGATCTGCCGGCAGGTGCCCCGTAAAGGGGGAGCAGCCTGCGTAACGGAGCAGGTGTGGGCCCACGTGTGGAACCTCTTCTGGGTGTGCAGTGTGTGACTCCACGTGTGTCTGAGTGTGCTGCTGTCCGCAGTGTTTTCCGAGGGGCGTGTCTGCCAGCCCGAGCGCGCCTGCGTCCTTCTGTGTGCCTCACCTGGACCGGGAGAGGCGATCTATGCAGGGGTCGCGGGGTGCACGGGAGATGCCATGCAAGCCCGGGTCGCTGTGTTTCTGCACGCGGGGCAGACGCTGCACATGTGTGACTGTGTGCGTCCGGGTGTGTCACTGTGTGTGGTGTCCCAGTGCACACTGCCTGTGTGAGCGGGGCAGCACGTGTGATTCTGTGTGACTCCGTGTGTGCCTGCCTGTGGATATGTCTGTCTCATCTCTGGTTGCGTGTCTGCCTGCGTGCCCGAGCCAGGACTACCCCACCCTGCGCCCGCATGCCCTCTGCCCCAGCATCTTCCTGCACAGCTCCCACTGCTCTCTCGCAGGTGCTGACTGGACCCACTGGTGCATGGCGGCAAGAGCAGGGGCCACACGCTGAGGGACGTGGACAGGACCCAGTGCTCCCAAGACCACAAGGTAGGTACCCCTGCCTCTCTGGGGACACAGCTGGGCCTGACTCTGGCCAGAGGGCTGCCTGCGGAGACAGCACCAGAACTGGGGCTGGTTCTCACCACTGCACACGAGATCCTGCTTCCTCTGACCCTCACCCCCACACACCTAATCTCCCCTGCTATCTGCCTCAGTTCTTCTGCTACACACACAAGCGCACACACACACACACACACACCCAGCACCCTTGATTTTCCTGTCACCCCAGCCATGGTCCTGCTCGGACCTTTGCCCCTGCTGCACTCGTGGCCCAGAACACTCACTCCTTCACGTCTGGGGCCGCACTCAGAAGTCTTCTCCCTGAGGCCTGGGCAGAGGCCCTGAGTCAGGAGCACGCCTGGGATGTTGTAGAACAGGGGGAGGCCCATCGTCAGAGCGGTAGGAGCCCAAGGCAGGCGAGAGCATCAAGGAAAAGCTCTGGAGTCAGGGGGCCCAGGTGTGGGCACTGCCCCTTCTGGGAACGTGACTGAGCAGCAGTGAGCTGACACGTGGCAGGAGCTTAAAGGACGCCGGGCACGTAGCTCTGTGCTCAACAGGGGCTGGGTATCGCCACTGTAACGGTGCAGCCAAGATGGCCACATTCCTGTGCCCGCGAATCCCAGGGCTCTTGGTAAAAAGCAGAGTCCGTGTTCCCAGTCCGTGTGCACAGGCAATGCTGCCAGGCCCCGTCCAGGGTGGCGCAGTGAACCTTTGCCACATGTTCACAATCCCTAAAAAACAGATGGTTGAGTCTGCCCGTTTGTAACCTAAAAAGCATCGCACCTGATAAATTCTTTGCATCTTACTTTCTCGCCAACACCGTGTATCTGAGGTTCTGAACTGGTGCGGCAGCCGACGGGCGTTCGTGCTCATGCTCTGAGGTACTCCCCTGTATGAATACGCCCCTGTCCATCAGACTGTCCCCTGTCCGTGGACAGTTGCATGGTTTTCTGGTATTCAGCTGTCACACACGATCTTAGGCCTCCAGGTACACATGGGAGCAAGAGAAGCTCACATTCCAGAAAATGTAAGTATTGGGCTACAGGGAATTGTGTCTTCAGCTTTCCTCAAAAATACCAGTGGTTTCTCCAGTGCCCGCTCCCACCACCAGTCTGTTATGCGTGGAGTTTGGGAGCTCCCTGTCCCTCTGGGTATGATTTTTCTCCAGCAAAGAAGACTCTCAGCTCCGACAGACATAACCAAGTACTACAGACTCGGTGTCTTTGACAACCATCTCCTCACAGTTCTAGAGGCTGGAAGCCAGGGTTAGGGTGTCAGCCAGGTTGGGGTTCTGGTGAGAACCCTCTTCCTGGCTTGGAGGTGGTCTCCTCCTCACTGTGCCCTCACAAGGTGGAGGGAGGGAGCTGTGGTCTCTCTTCCTCGTATAAGGACACCGATCCCATCATGGAGGGGCCTCCTTATCTCCCAAAGGCCCCACCCGCAGACGCCATCACTTCAGGCTTTGATCTATTGATCTATGAATTTGGTGAGGTGGTGGAACACCTTCTAGCCTGTAGCACCAGGTTGCAAAGTTTTATTTAAGGGCTGTCAGGGGGCACCTGGGTGGCTCAGTCAGTTAAGCCTCTCCCTTCAGCTCAGGTCCTGATCCCAGGGTGCTGAGATCAAGTCCTGCCTCGGGCTCCTTGCTCATGTTGGAGCTTGCTTCTCCCTCTCGTCCCCACTCGTGCTTTCTCTCTCAAATAAAATCTTTATTAAAAAAAAAAAAAAGCGATCAGAGTCCTATTTTTGGAAGGACCTTTTAAAATTGTTTTCAGTTCGTTAAGTCCGTGATTCTCAATCAGGGATCATTTTGACCCCGGGGGGACACCTGGAAATATCTGGAGACACTTCTGGCGGTCACATGTGGGGAGAGGGGGGCGCACAGGACGGCCCGCAACAAAGAACGACCTGACCCCAAATGGCAAGAGTGTGGAGGCTGAGACCCGGCACTTAGCCCTTTCCAGCCCAGGACAAACGACCAACCTGCTTGGTTTTCTTCTTTTCTTTCAGATCCCATCGCGGACGCGTGAAGACGGGCAGTAGCTCAGGGGATGGAAGGACCCTTGCGCGAGGCCGCCCCCCAGGGCTCCGAGGCCGGAGAAACCCGGCAACCAGAGGGTCAGGTCAGGGCGAGCGGCCCGAAGCAAGAGCCCGCCGGGCGCGCCGTGCGGGCGCAGGATGAGCTCGGCGGGATGCCGGGATCCGGCTCGAGCCCTCCCGGTCCCCAAGCCCCCCGACCCGACAGCGGGCCCCAGAAGCGCGCGGCGCCGAGGAAGAACCGGAAGCAGAAGCAGGCCGAGTCCGGGGCGCAGGAGCGCGGGGCCGGCCCGGGGAAGCCGTGGAAGTGCGGCGACTGCGGCAAGGCCTTCAGCTACTGCTCGGCGTTCACCCTGCACCAAAGAACGCACACCGGGGAGCGGCCGTTCGCGTGCGCCGAGTGCGGCAAGGCCTTCAGCCAGAGCGTGCACCTGACGCTGCACCTGCGCACGCACACGGGCGAGCGGCCCTACGCGTGCCCCGAGTGCGGCAAGGCCTTCAGCCAGGGCTCCTACCTGGCGTCGCACTGGCGCACGCACACGGGCGAGCGGCCGCACCGCTGCGCCGACTGCGGCAAGGCCTTCGCGCGCCCCACGCACCTGGCCCAGCACCGGCGCGTGCACACGGGCGAGCGGCCGTTCGCGTGCGGCCAGTGCGCCAAGGCCTTCCGCAACCGCTCGTCCCTGCTGGAGCACCAGCGCATCCACACGGGCGAGAAGCCGTTCGCGTGCGCGCAGTGCGCCAAGGCCTTCCGCTTCTCGTCGGCGCTCATCCGCCACCAGCGCACGCACACGGCCGAGCGGCCCTACGCCTGCGGCCAGTGCGCCAAGGCCTTCGCGCAGACCGCGCACCTGACGCAGCACCGGCGCGTGCACACGGGCGAGAAGCCGTACGCCTGCCCCGACTGCGGCGCGCCCTTCAGCCAGAGCGCCTCGCTGGCCGAGCACCGGCGCATCCACACGGGCGAGAAGCCGTACGCGTGCGCGCAGTGCGGCAAGGCCTTCACGCAGGTGTCGCACCTGAGCCAGCACCAGCGCGTGCACACCGGCGAGCGGCCCTACGCGTGCCCGGACTGCGGCCGCGCCTTCGGCAACCGCTCGCACCTGCGGCAGCACCAGCTGGCGCACTCGGGCGCCAAGCCCTACAGGTGCCCGCAGTGCGGCGCGGCCTTCGGCCACGTGTCCTCCCTCACCGAGCACCACAAGGTCCACACGGGCGAGAGGCCCTACCGCTGCGCGCAGTGCGGCAAGGCCTTCAGCCAGGGCTCCTCGCTCGCGCTGCACCAGCGCACGCACACGGGCGAGCGGCCGTACGCGTGCCCCGAGTGCGGCAAGGCCTTCAGCAACCGCTCGTACCTGATCCAGCACCACATCGTGCACACCGGGGAGAAGCCCTTCGAGTGCGGCGGCTGCGGCAAGGCCTTCAGCTTCTCCTCCGCGCTCACCCGCCACCAGCGCACGCACGGCGACAGGAAGCCCTGCGCGGGCGGCCCGGGCGGCGACCCCGCCGCGCGGCTGCCGCCCCCGACGCGACGCCCGAGCCGCCCCCCGGAGGAGACGCGGGTTGGCGGCGGCGAGGCTGCGGACGCGGCGGCGGGCGGGCGGGCGGGCCCCAGCTGACGTGCCGCGCGCGCGCTCACGGCGCCCTTCCGGCTCGGGGGCGCGCCTCTCCGCTCCCGGGGCCGCGCGCGCTCGGAGGGGCGCGGGGACGCGCCCGGGGTCACACCGGGAGGGAGTCCCCGGGCGGGACTCGACCCCGCGCCGGCCAGTCCGCGGCCTCCTGGTTCAGAACGAGGGATGTGACCCGAGACAGGAGACCCGAGGAAGTGTCCGTGCGCCCCTAGCGAGCCTTTAGCTGAAGGTTTTGTGGCCGAGCCGGCATTTGTTCAATAAATTTAGCTGCGTAAAAGGTTCAGCTCCTTTGGGGAGGTGGGCGTGTCGGCGAGGGAGCAGCGTCAGGACGCGAGCAGCGCTGCCCAGACGAGCACGGGCCGGAGGAGGACGGGTTCTAGAAGAGGCTTGCCTCTCCCGGGACAGACCCGAGGGAGTGGAGCCCGGCCTTCCCCAGCGCGAGGACGCGCTCTCCCCTGCCCCAGCTTTGAATGCCCCCAGCCCACGACCCTCCGCGCAGTGACGCAGTTGCTGTGTAACAATCCTCCCAAGTGCGCTTGTCCCTTTAATGCTATCCATTGGGGGGGGGGCGTCCCTTGGTCTGGACCAGGCCCACTTGACCTTGGCTAGACTCACGGACGGACGCGTGTGTGGTCAGCGGACGGTGGGATGGGGGCTGGCTGTCCCAGGGCGGCTCGGCTGGGCCGACGTCGCTGTCTTCCTCAGGAGGCACCTCTGACCTGGCTTTTGCTCCCAGCCCGAGCAGGAATTTGGGAGGGTGGGCCCACACGAGCGCCGCTGCCTGCCTCTGACTGTCGAGTTCGCCTCTAGACCTGTCAGCCAAAGCGAGCCTCCTAGCCAAGCCTGGGGCCAGTGTAGGAAGGGCCTTCCCAACGGTGTGATGAGACAGAAGACAGGAGTCACCTGCTATCTCCACGAGGTAATTTATGGCCGTACAGCATGATCTCTACAAAATTACACTGTGGGTAACACATTTCTTGGGTCCACAATTAGCAAATTAAAAAAAAAAAAATCCTACCCCTATCCTCCTCCATGCCCTCTATCCAACAAGACCCCCTTCCCTAGAAGCAACCATTCTTGAGTTTCCTGGTATCTTTCCAGCATCTTCTATGCATATAGAAACAAATATTTATCTGGATATTTGTAAAAAGATGCACAGCATACCTTTCTGTACAGTAGCACATAGCACACAGCTTCCCACCTTTTATTATTTTATATTTGGAAGCACCTTATACCATTAGACAAGAGAACAGATGTTCTCGTTTCACAAGGTTTGGGCATCAGATTTCGTGGGTATCACTTGCGATTCTTTTGATCTCACTGTGATGTGTTCAGCTCCAGAAAAGAAAAAATCAGGGGAAAAATATTTTTCAGTTAGGAATGTTTTTTTACAAGGTTGACCAATAAACTGTCCTGTATCACGGGACAACGTAAACCCCCCTCTGCATAAAAATGAACCCCCCACATTAAATAATTTTATGAGATTTTTCATTTATACAAAAAAGGTACAATAAATGCCCATATGCCCATCCAATTTGAATGCCTTAATAATACTATCTTAATAGACTATGAACACAATACCCAAAAATGTTTTCATAACAAAATTAACCATATTTTATGATACATATTTGCTTTTAGAATAGGTCATGAAAATATGTCTGTATTTTTTTTCCTGGCCTATTTTCAAGTAAATTGCAGACATGGTTACTTTACTGCTAAATACCTTAGTTTGCATCTCCTTAGGAAAAGAAAAAGTAGCTTCTATAAAACCACAACATCGTCACACCCGGCAAAACATTAATTTCTTGATGCCATCCAGTGTCTATTCCATATTCAGATTTCCTTTCCTGAAAAAGTTTGAAAAAGGGATGTAATTTGTCAGAAAATAATGTCAAGCCTTGAAAATAAACATAAATGATCTTTAATGTATATAAGGAGGAGGGAAGCTAAGACAGGGACACAGACACATAAACACAAGGACATCTGTCTCCCTGCCCCATCAGCCTCCTTGGCTCTTAGTCCTACCAAGGAAGCTGGCGAAGGGCCAAGGAGGACAGGATGTGTGTCGTTACTTTTGCCCTGGCATTACCTACACAGGTCTCAGCACGCAGTAGGTTCTCCGGAAATCTCACATGAATAGAAGAATGTGAAAAATCCCCGACCTGCCTTACAGAGTCGAGACTCATGGTGTCTGAGTCTTCTTTGGGCTCCAGACAGCACCCAGGCCTCAGCACACAGTAGATCCTCATGAAGTACCGGGTGACTAGTTTTAACCTCCCAGCATTGGCCCTGGAGTCATTCAGGGCCAGAGGCCACACAGTTGCTTCCTCCCCGTACCCAGACATCATCCAGCCCAAGCACCAGCACACAGTAGGTCCTTAGGAGATATACATTAGTAGGCCAGGTAAATGAATGAATAAGTGAACATCCCTGAATCAGAGAGCACGCGTCCTCATTCCTTCCTGTAATCCAAACTGTCTGGCCCAACCCTCATCACATAGTAGGTCCTTAAGAAGCTCCAGGTGACTGAGTAATTGCACATACCAGCATCAACCTTGGAGTCATTCAGAGTCAGGGATGACACAGCCGGTTCGTCCCTATGCCCCAGACATCTCCCAGCTCCAGTGTCAGCACACAGTAAGTCCTCAAGAAGTAGAGTGAATGAATAGTTGAACATGCTCAGCTCCAACCCTACAGCCATTATAGGGTCATGGACCATACAGTCTGACTCCTCTTTCTGACCTTCGCCCAGCTGAGGTGCTCTGCACACAGTAGGTCTTCAGGGAGTGCTGGGTGAACGGACGGATGAGTGGAATGGGACCCTCGTTTACAGACACAGGCCTGGGTTCAGTCACCACAGAGACCAGGGGAAACGTGCCGTCTGGGGCAGAAAGGGTGGAGGTCCCGGGCTCTGAGCATGGGCGGGACCGTATCTGCCAACTCAAGTGATGTTCCCTTCCCCTCCCCCCACGCACTGTGTTCCCCAGATACTTTATATAGACGCTTCCCTGGGCCCAACATGTCCTGTTCCAGGAGGGGACAGAGCAGCTTCAAGAGCACGGGGGAGTGGGTCGGAAAGGTCTGGGGTCCCACCAGCTGGCATGGAGAGTTCCCAGGAAACACAAGCTGAGCTCTGCAGCCCCCTTCCCCAATTCAACCTTCCCAGGACTCGGTTCCCCCAGGAAGACCCAGCAGAGGAGGACAGACCAGAACCTCATGAACCCACAACTGTCCGTTGGTTGTACAGGCTATGCAGAGAGTGACCAGTGGAGGGAGGTGCTCTTTGGGGACGGTGGTGGAGGCTTGTCTGAGGAGACGTTGGAGCAGAGCACTGCAGGAGGTGAGGGGGCCACCTCAGCTTCTGGGGGAAGAGCATTCCAGGAAGAGGTCCATCCCAGAGTCAGTGCAAAGGTCCGGAGGCAGGCGCGTGACGGGCTTGTTCAAACATCAGAAGGCGGTGAGATGGGACGGAGGGAGGGGTGCAAGCGCAGGCCAGTTCCCTCAGGGACTGGCGGCCGCTGTGAGGAATTTGGCTTTTACCTGCTGAAGTGAGTGGGTTAGGAATGGTCTTAATGGCGGTTTGATGGGATCCATCCGGCTGTGAGTGGAGAACGGAACATCACGGTTGGGGGTGCGGGTGGACGCTTCTACCGTCGATGGAATGAGGTTCTGGCATGTGATGGAATCCAAATGAATGACCACTGCTCATATGATTTACGTTATTTTCATGATTATTTCCCACAAATTTGATGAAGACCTGCGGCACAAGCCGAACTAATCAGCCCACAGCCCCCACAGCAACCCCCCCCCGGCCTGGACACATGGGACGGTCCACATGGTGGCTCCTCATTTCCACCCTAGCCCTGTCCTTCCTGCCCATTCTCCGCCCGTTCCCATGACAACTTGTCCCTGCCTTCAGCTACTGTTCTCTCCTCGCCTCACTTCACGGTCCGGCTCTCGTGGCAGAGACGGGGTGGGAGGTGGGACTGGGTGGGATGAGAGTCTGTCCCGCGTCCCCCACTTTGCCACCTGGACGTGGAGGTCAGGCTGGTGGTGGTAGCCATCCTCCCAGCCATGTGGAGAAAAAGAAGGAGGCCATTCCTGAAAGGGACCACAGCCCTGAGGCCAATGAGGAGGAAAGGTCTTAGTGATATTTTTAGGCCCCAAGAAGCAGCTATAAATTAAGCCAGTTTCCTCCCCAACTTTGGTGGTGTAACATGAATCAATAATTAATCAAGAACAAGTTTGAGCTCCTTTGAATTGAGCTTCTGCTATCTGCAACCAGTAAATTATAATGAATGTAACGGCTGAGGCTTGTGTTTCTTTTAAGGGACTGTTCTCGCTTGTTGGATGCAATGGGCTGGCGGGAAGGACGTGGAGAGAGAGCGTCCCAGGCTGCTTCTGCCCTGATCTCTTTGGCAAACCCAGCAGAGGCCACTGGAAGTCCTATCAAAACAAAATAATACAAAGAGTCTAAAGACACACACGTACACACTCATGAATGAAAAAGCAGGATGGAAATACCAATCTCTATCAGACAAGGTAAAATAAAAGCCAAGGCAAACACTTCCGTTTTCACAAAGGATTCAGAATGAAGTTTGAACTATACATTTATTGTGTGGCTACTCTGTGCCTGGCCTTGTGCTTGGTGCTTTACCTTTATTCTTGAACTGGCGAAGACGTAACAGTGCTGTAACTTGTAAGCATCAGATAACACAGTGGCTGAATACATAAAGCAAAGGTTACAAAAATATATCGACAAACATAGTCGTAGGAACAGATTTTCACACACCCTTATTGGCTTTTGGCAGATAAGGTGAGCCAGAATTAAATTAACACATGAATCTAATCAATATAACTGATAAGACTGAGTTAGTTAACAGACATGTAGAGTTTTGACTCCTACAGACCAAAAATACATATTCACCTTAAACGTACATGTACAAACACTAGGCATGTTGTAGGCCACAATAAAAACTTTTAAGAGGGTGTTGAATGCAGATATATTAGAGACCACATTCTTTGTTTACAGTGCAATTAATTATTAAAGCAAAACTTTTTAAATAAACATGATCACTGAGTTTAAAGCACTCTTTATATCGTAGATATACTACAATATAACCTTTAGACAACAATGTAAACAAGAACACAAGTTCCCAAATTTTAAGATGTGGCCAAGGCTATAATCAGAAGTAATTTATTATTAAGTACACTACTTCAGCAAGTAATTTTGTAAAAAGAGATTATAAATGAATTAATTATTCAACATAAAAACAAAGGAAATAAAATCACAAACTAGAAAAATATGGATATAAATAAATCCCAATGCTAGTTCTTAGAAAAGTAATCGTAGATGAGGTAAAACTTTGATAAATCTAATGGGTCAACCACAAACCGAAGTTGAAAGGGAAAAAGGGGTTAGAACAAAATAAAGGGAAGTTTTTCATTTAATTATAGGACAGTATTCATAGGGCACCTGGGTAGCTCAGTTGGTTAAGTGTCTGCCTTCAGCTCAGGTCATGATCCCAGGGTCCTGGGATGAAGCCCCACATCGGGATCCCTCCTCACTGGGAGGCCTGCTTCTCCCTCTCCCACTCCCCCTGCTTGTGTTCCCTCTCTCGCTGTATCTCTCTCTGTCAGATAAATAAATTAAATCTTAAAAAAAAAAGAATAGTATTCATAATTCAGCTAACAATCTGAAAAGTTCAATGGAATGAAGAATTTCCTAGGGCATAAAAATCACTAGAAATCCACCAAAATTTATGAAGTGAAAAGTATTCATAGGTCAAGAGCATGGGAAGAAACTGAGAAAGCCCCCCAAGAATTTAGCTGAAACTTTCTCCCCAGAGCAAAGGACCCTGATTCCTGGTGAATTCCTTCAAAATGTCAAGGAAGTGATACTCCTTAAGCTACAGAAACTACTCTAAGGCTTAGACAACAATAAAAGGGACGTCCTTCTACGATGCAAGCCTCACCATGTTACCAAAATGTGACAAAGATAGCACCAATCTTACGTATGAAGAGAGAGGCAAGAGTCGTACATAAAACATCAGGAAGTACAGTTCAGAGTCTGGAAAGACTGGCCTACCACGACTAAGACTACCAAGATGACGTGATATTGAGGAGTCTACCAGACTTCATCGGTCCCAAGTTGCACGTTTCCATCCTCCCTGAAGCCGGAAAGCAGCTTTCAGTTGGTGGGATCCTACCATGAAGCAGCTTTTCTTCTCAGTCGTATATAAAATAATACGTGTTTTACAATCAACGATGTCTTAAGTTCGATGAAATACCATAATGCAAAACCTCACCCCAGGAGGTTAAATTAAAAAAAAAAAATCATCAGGTGCCTGGGTGGCTCAGTTGGTTGAGGGTCTGCCTTTCGCTCAGGTCGTGATCCTGGATCGAGTCCCGCATCGGGCTCCCCGCTTGGCAGGGAGTCTGCTTCTCCCTCTGACCCTCCCCACTCTCGTGCTCTCTTTTATTCTCTCTCTTTCCAATAAATAAAATCTTTTTATTTATGTATTGATTGATTGATGGATGTTTAAAAGGCATTTGCTAATAAACCTATTGCTGACTTTTAACCAAGATGTTTCCTTAACAAGAAAGAGCGCATCAATTTCAGAACAATCGTCATCATCGTCGTTAAATGTGGAACATCACAGGCATCCCTGTTAAAACCAGGAACAAAAACAGGACACACACTACCAAGACGATAGTGGTTTGCTGTGGAGCTTTTGACCACTCCACAAAGCCCTGGAACAGAGAAAAAAAAAAAGTATATTAGCAATGGAGGGGCCACCATTGTTTCTTGCCTGGTATAGCGTTACGAGCTCCATACACCTTTGTCAGATGAACACAGGAATGGAAAGACATACCAGGACGAAGGAGGGAAGACAAAATGGTTAATGGCGACAATTCTCCAGATTAGTGATGAGCACAGTGCAACAGGTCTTAAAATATCAGGGAAGTTTGGGAAATGGATATGACATAGTGAGTTGTCTGGAAAGTCAGTGGCGACATGAAAAAAATCCTCATGAAGAAGAGAAACTATGAAATGTCCAACACGAGCAGCCGTGAGGCCTGGCAAAGCCCCAGAACAACTTGGAAGATACTCTTCAAATATCGAGGTTTCCCCCTTGGATTTTTCTGATGCAGTCAATCTTGGATAGGACCAGAAAATACAGATTTTTATGAAGTTCCTCATAATTCACGCTATAGAAAAATAGGACAACTTGACAAATATTTATTTTTCCGCGGCAACCACACCACCAAAAATCTGACGATTCCTCAGCTGGGGAAATGGGTACGACACAGCACATTTCAAAGTATTTGGCAGCCGTAAAACGTCAATTTAAGAAAGAACAAAGGTGATCAATATATATATATCAATACGGTGAGTTATCCAGATTATTCATGAGGAAGACACCAGATGGTAGGATAGTAATTTTGCTACAGTCTCTTTTCACAGGTTTGAAGAAACATATGTGAGTTATTGTAGGGTCTGTTTATAGGAAGCTCGACAACAGGCAAAACTAACCTATCAGAAACCAGAAATGTGGTTGCCTCGGGGTGAGGGAGTGAGAGAGACCAGAAAGGAAGAGGAAGCGACTTCCTGAGAAGATGGCGACGCCCGAAATCTTCATTTGGGGTGTTGGTTACACGTGTACACACTCACGGATCTGGGCATTTTACTGGAAATACTTAGGACAATTTTTTAAAGCCAAGTATGAAGTTAAGAAAGCGTAATAAATACAGGTCATCTGCAATGCAGAAGGTCTACACATAAACACACACACACACACACACACACACACACACACCCCGGACCACTAATAATAGACCCAACAGTGCCTCCCAGTTGCTCTGCATATCGGCCGCTAACCACGGTTTATGGCTTGGGTCTATGCCTGCCCCCTTCTGAGAATGCCCTTCGCTAAGGGGAGCCGCCTCGGAGGGAAGCACCCGGGAGCCCGTCCACACCCGTGATGGGGCTTAACAGGCTCCCTGCTCGCTCTCGGAGGAGGACGAGGACGACTGAGGCTCCAGAGCTCCCCCGGAGCTCGGGCCCAGGCTGAACCCCAACTAAACTCCCTCTCAGTCCCTCCAGCTCCCCTCACCACCTGCAGGTTCCTCCTGGGAGCACAGCTCCCTCCACAAATCCCTTGCACAGAAATCCCAACTAGTCTCAGTTTCCAAGGGGAAGAATGTCTCCAAGGATATGCGGCAACTGAAGCAGACGTGTGAGACAGAGGAGGTAGACAAACGTACAGACGGGGGGACGGGGGGACGGAGCGTGTATGTGGGGGAGCAGGCAAATGACAGTGTGGACGGGTGGGCGAGGAGGCAGGCGAATGAACGGCTAATTGAAGACGAGCTTCTGGGCGCAGGCCTGGAGGGTACGTGTCTCCACATCACATGGGGACCCCCCTTCCGTGTGTGACCACCGCAGGACAATGTCCTCCTTCCCACGGGCACGGCTCGGAGCTCACAGCCCCAAGCAGGGGGAGAAACTGGGGCCACCCGCTGAGGTCTGCGGGGCGGGCATCTGTGAAAGAGGGGGGGACCCCCAGCTTACCTGCGAGTCCTCGGACTCGGCTCCCTCCACCGCGCTCCACTCCTGCACCAGGCCGGGCTCTGAAGAAGACAGACCTGGTAGAGGAGACAGGAGCCGCGAGTCAGTGACCAGGCAGCCGGGCCCTGCCCGCCCGTCCGTCCCGGCATCCAGCATCCCAGCCCCAAGCTCCTTCCTGTCACCCGCGCCCACACGCACTCCGGCCCAGCTGGCCAGAGGACACGAGACCTGAACTCTGATCCTGTTTCCGTCCTGTCCCGGAAGACGTAGAGTGGGTCACCCGGTGTGATCTGCCACCTGGCTCTCTGTTCCCTCACCTGTCGGGTGGGTGACACTGAGCCTTCTCTACAGGCCTCCTGCACAAACCGAGTGCGGGAGCAGAGGGGAAAGTGCGGAATCGGCTGAGGAGCAGCAGGCTGGCCCGGGGGAGACGTCTTCCCACATTCAAATGTCAACAACCTTCTGGCTCCTTAGCTGGACAGCACGGGGGGGCCAGGCCGAAGAGCGCCCCTGTCCACTCTCCCTGCACCCAGGCCCCACTAGGACCCCCAGCCTCCTCCCCACTGCCAGAACTCACACCCACATTATCCACGCCCAGTCCCAGGCCTGCGTGTCCCCGGTGGGAGAGGGGAAGACCCTGCCCCAGTAGAAGGTCCAGCGCCCATTCTGCTGAGGGGCTGCCTTTCGGGGTCCCACCCTTGGTCCAGCTGTTTGAGCCCAAACCCCAGGAGTTATCCTGGTGGTCTCTCTTGTCCTCCCTTCCCCACGCCCATCAGCAACAACGCTTGATTCTCCCTCCCAGATGTGTCTCAAATCTCTGCACTGCCACGCGCGCCTAGGTCCTCTCTCTCCCAGACAGTTGCGGGAAACCCCTATCTGCCCTCTCTGCTTCCACTCTGACCTCCTCGTCCTACGGTTCATCCGCACACACAGCCGGATGCAGGCTCTCTTGGCCTGGGCACCATTGACCTTGGGGGCTGTGTAACTCCCTGTGGTGGGGGTGGGTCCTTGACCTCTGTGACATGGCGGTGGCATCTTCCCTATTCAGATAACTCAAACTCCAGACTTTATCAAACGTCCCCTGGGGAGGGGGGGTGGGAGATAACATCACCCCCAGTTGAGAACCCATGAGTTAGCAGAACCTTTTCGAAACACAAATGAGATCCTCTCTTCCTCCTCTTCGAAACCTTCCCGTGGCTTCCCAATACTCCAGTAACACACTCTGTGCTGTGGTCTCCAGGACGTCGCCGGCCCAGGCTGATCTCTACCCTCTGCCCCCGTGTCCCTGCTCTGTTCAGCACAGCCTCCGGGAACACAGCAAACTTGTCGCCACCGCGGGGTCATTGCCGGAGTGGCCCGGCTGTCCACGCGGCGACCCCCAGCTCTTGGAATACACGACCCCTTCTCCTGCCTCTCTCGCCCGCCCTGACCACCCTTGGGTCCCTCTCTGTCAATCACCCCACGTTACTAATCTCATCAGACACTACTTTCAATTTCGTTCCCTGTTTCTTGTCTGTTTCTCCACTAACGTCAGCTCTACGGGGCATCCCGTTCGCTGCGGGATCCCGAGCCCCCGGCGCGCAGTAGGTGCCTCTGCTGGGTTTTGTCCCACCCGGGTTTCCACTTGCTCGTGGATCTGTGTCCACACCCCCGGGCAGCCCGCGCCCTCAGGATGCTGAACTTGACCACGTAGCTGATTTTGACGGACGGCCTGTGAGCACCTGGGTGGCCAGCTCCCTCTCTTTCCCCGCGACCACCCCCACGAGAATGCGCCGGGCTGGCCTGCGGAGACAGCAGCCCCACGTGGGCGCCCTCACACCGGCCAGACGCGCGCGAGCTCGGCCGGCTGCCCCCCCCCCCAGCTCGCGGCCGGCGGCTGCTCAGGCAAATGCGGGCGCGGGCGGCGGGAGAACCGTCCCCTGAGCCCGCGTCCTAGGCTGACCTGCAGGATCTTGAGCAGAGAAATGACTGTGGCTTTAAGCCACCAAGTTTCGGGGCCACCTGCTGCCCAGCAAAGGCTGAGGGACACAGGGCTCCATAAATAGTTGTCCCCTGAATGAGTGAAGGAAGGAGTGTTGGGTCTTCCCCGAGGCTCGGCCACAGCTTCCCCCCCGCCGCCCACAGGACGCCTGCCCCTCACCTTTCTGGTCACCGTCACCGCCGGGGGCCCCAACCTCCACGGCTGCCCAGTCTTTGGCGAGGGCGGCGCGCTTCTCCCAGGCCCTGGTCTCCCGGGGCAGCAGCGTCTTGGCCCTCTCCGGCTCCAGCAGCCCTCGGATCTGCTCCGGCCTGAGGCTCTGCATCTTTGCGGGACGTAGAGTTTCCAAGGCGAGTCTCTCCTTCTCCTCCTGCTCCCGTTGGGTTCCCAGGGCACGGGATTCAGCACCTGGGGGCTGACAAACGTTTCGTCATTCCACAAACCTTTACGGAGCGGCGTCTGTGTGTCGGCACCGCCTCTAGGTGCCGGAGACCCAGCAGTGACAGAAGCAGGCTCCCAGCTCCTGGGGGTCTTGCGCTCCTGCGGGGGCCCGGGCGGGAGGGAAGGACAGCATGCCAACGGCTAAGCGCCCGGGGGACAAATAAAGCGAGAAAGGGAATAGGAGTTCCGAGGTGGGGGCCAGAGAGCACCCCATCCACACACACGCTCATTCCACGACCAACGCACAGAGCCGCAAGGTTTTAGGAAGACAGGGTCGCCCGCAGAATCCCTCTCGCCGCAGAGAAGAGGCCACAGTCTTCCCGGCAGCCCCCAGCAGCCTCACCTTTGTCCTTTGTTGGCATAAAAGAAAACCAAGAAGCATTCCCCAGGTGGGGGGAGAAAAAGTCTAATTTAAACTGGAATGCTCTTTCGTATTCTCATTCCAGATCTTGTCAACCCAAAATTCAGGAGGCTGTCTGCCAGGAGTTACGGGAATATGTACCCAGTACATATGTATGTACCCAGTACACTGGGTAGCCCTCTACCTTGGGACTCTTAGAGCTGGTTTATGTTCTGTCTAGGGAACCGTGTGCATTATCAGCCTTGCATTATATTAACCTGCCAAGGACGACCCTCGCGAATAGTTATTTTTTGAAAAGGAGTAAATTCCCTTGGTATAGGGAAAATAAAAGCTTTTTAAACCATTTTCTTCTTTAATTCAGTTTTTCTTTAAAAGATTTTATTTATTTATTTGACAGAGAGAGATCACAAGTAGGCAGAGAGCCAGACAGAGAGAGAAGGGGAAGCAGGGTCCCTGTCGAGCAGAGAGCCCAATGCGGGACTCGATCCCAGGACCCCGAGATCATGACCCGACCTGAAGGCAGAGGCCCAACCCACCGAGCCACCCAGGCGCCCTTTAATTAGGTTTATACAAATAAAAATTGTTGTATCAAATTTAGAAGCCACAGGGCACACAGTCTAGATTCAAAGACACATTAGCGACTGAGCAGTCAAAAGCGCGAGGGGACCGTGTTTGGAGTCAAGAGTCAAAGAAACATGGTTATGGGGAAAAAAAACTTTTTCAAGACAATCAAGGAAATTGATTGTGGACTGGGTATTCGATGATGTCAGGCCTTCTCATCCCTTCCACTGGGTGTGGAAATAGTCCTAGGGACAGGTAAGAAAGTGTCCATCTGATTTTTTTGGAGATCTTTTTGTCGTGCGTCTGGGTCAGCTGACATGATGGCTGGGATTCGTGCTACCATACTTCCAGGGGCCACCTGGTGGGCTCAGCCCGTAGAGCACCCGACTCTTGGCTCAGGGTTGTGAGTTCAAGCCCTACATTGGGCGTGGAACCTACTTTAAAATCAAGTAAGATAAAATAAAATAATACAATGAAATGAAATAAAATAAAATACTTCTACAGTAAAGGGAAAAGACAGAGACAAGGGATCAGAGCAAAGGATGATTTCCGAACCTGGCAAGTGGGGAGACGCGGCTCTTGGGTCTGTCCTGTGCCGGTGAGTAGACCTGAAATGCTTTCTTATCAGAAACTAACACATGCGCTGTGGGTATGCAGAATGTGTCTTTGCTTCTGCATTACAAATTAGCAGGTAGGTCTTCTATGGACGGGGTGACTCCCAAACCCTCGAAACTCAAATCTGAATGCATTTCCCCAGACACCTGCGCCCTCTGTCCCCAGCCCACAGCACAGCCTTCCTCCTTCGTGACAGGCCTCCCCCGCTGTCCCCACCGGGCTCCGCAGGCATCACTGCCCACTTGTCTCCTCACCCGCACCTGCTCTTGTCCTAGAAAACGCTGTCCCTGCTCTGTTCTAGTCTCCCACTCTGGTCCACTCCACCACTGACCCCACTGGTCCCCTCCCCTCACCACACTCCCCAGTCCCTCCCGCCGGCTTCACGCTCCTCAGGAGCCCCCCTGGTTGGGAGGCTTTCAATGCCCCCCCGGCCGGGCAGGGCCCGCTCTGGACATGGCCTCAAGGTCCCCATCGCCACAGTCCCTAGGCTTTCTCTCCTCCAGGACGGTCCAGGACCAAACAACACTGAACCCCAGGGAGGCGAGTTTCCTCCCTCTTCGGTACCCTCTTCTACTGCTTTTTAAAAACTGAGTTTTGGAGGTGCCTGGGTGGCTCAGTGGGTTAAAGCCTCTGCCCTTGGCTCAGGTCATGATCTCAGGGCCTTGGGATCGAGCCCCACATCCAGCTCGCTGCTCAGCAGGGAGCCTGCTTCCCCCTCTCTCTCTGCCTGCCTCTCTGCCTACTTGTGATCTCTGTCTGTCAAATAAATAAAATTAAAAAAAAAAAAAAAAAGACTCTCCTCAAACTCAGAACCGTTTTCCGGCGAACAGCTCGGTGGCACTGAACACATTCACAGCTCCTCCCACCTCCTTACACCTGACACTCTGTCCCCACTGAACGACGACTCCCTCCCCCAGCCCCCGCACCACCATCCCACTTTCCGTCTCTATGACGCAGCATAATGTCCTCAAGGCCACGCATGGTGGAGCACGTGTCAGAGGTTCCCTCCTTTTTAATAACACGTTTGCTCGTCCGTTCAATGCCATAGCCATTGTGAGTAACGATGCTATGAATATACGGGTGTGCAGATACCCCTTGAGACCCTACTTCCACTTCCTGGGGTCTGCGCCCAGAAGTGGCATTGCTGGGTTGGAGAGCAATTCTGGTTTTAGTATTTTTCTGGGAACCTCTGTACTGTTTCGCACAGGAGCCACACCGACTCACGTTCCTAATGGTACACAAGGGTTCCCTTTTCTCCACACCCTCAACAACACTTGTTGCTTCCTGGGTTTTGGTTTTTTTTAAAGATTTTATTTATTTATTTCAGAGACAGCGAGTGAGGGAGAGAGCACAAGCAGGAGGAGCGGCAGGCAGAGGGAGAGAGGGAAGCAGGCTCCCCGCTGAGCAGGGAGCCTAACTCGGGGCTCGACCTCAGGACCCTGAGACCATGACCCAAGCCGAAGGCAGACGCTTAACCCGCTGAGCCACCCAGGCGCCCCCACCCCGGGTTTTTTGATAACAGCCATCCTAACGGATGCGAGGGGTCCCACCGCCCGAAGGCGATAGTCTAGTCTGGTGCTAATCCACCTTCCAACCCCCCGCACCCCCGTTGTCTCTCTCAGAGACAGCAGCTTCCTGCTCAGAGCAAGTACCCAGCCGGGACGTAAGGATATTGGTTTCCTTTCTTGTGCTGATTGTCACCGTCACCCTCAATACTGTAAAAAAAAAAAAAAAAAAAAAAAAAAGTGGGAGGATAGTGGCTTTCCATTCCTAACAAAGTTTCCCTTTGACAATTCACTGAGAAAGACCGTGAAGGTGCGGTGACTCAGGGGTCCGGGGTGGGGGGTGTGTACGTGGCGCAACCACTTGGGAAACTACTTGACAAGCATCTGCAGAAGCTGAAGGCGCCACCTCCCTCCAGAGAAAGGAGAGCCCGCGCCGCAGACACTCGCAGGGCGCCGCGGCTGTCAGCTGGATCCGTAAAGCGCAGCAGCCCCCGTACAGGGACAGCCCCGCTGGCTCTCGGTGTGAGGACGGACAAGGAAGCCGCCGTGCATTCGCACAATGGAGTGTTACTCAGAAATCAAGGGTCAAACAAAAAGGACACGCGCAATGACACGGATGAGTGTGGAAATACGCGTCCTAAGCTGGGTGAGGAGCCGGACACAGAGCACACATGCGTGATTTTATTCATTAAAAAGCAAGTGTGGTACAGGCAAAGAAACTGACGTTCATATCAGTTACTGGCGTGGGGCCGGGGACAGGGGAGGGCAGGGCACTTTCTTGGGGTCCTGGAGATGTTCCGTAGCTTGGCCTGAGTAGGGGTCCCATGGGTGAAAACATTTGTGCAAATTCACCGAGCTCGCCCTTCACTGTGGACGCTCTGTGCCCACTGCGCTGTGTGCCTCAGACCTCACGAAAACAGAATACGAACACCGAACACGAACTGGTTAAATGTCACGGAACTTCATGGTTTGCTGCACATGCCTGCTTCGATCTACGAGTAAATGAGTGGTTTGGAGATTTGCATGTTGTACGCATGCGGCCGTGTTGCTCGAACCCGGTTCTGCAGCGTCTTTGACATCAATGTTCACCAAGTTCTGACAGTAAAAGGACGGCGTTTGAGACTGTCTTCGTTTCCCAGGGCTGCTGCAGCAAATTACCACAAGCTGGGTGGCTTAAGACAATGCAGACTTATCTTATAGTCCTGCAGCTCCGAGGTCTGAAACGGGTTCCCCTGGGAGGAACTCCAGCTATCTCAGGGCTGGGTCCCTTCTGGAGGCTCTGGGAGAGAATCAGTCTCTTGCCTCCTCCAGGATCTTAAGCCTCCTGCGTGGCTTGGTTCCGCGGCTCTTCCCACCACCTTTACAGCCCACGTTGCCCACTTGAGTCTCTCTCCCGCTGCGTCACTGTAATTCCGACCCTCCCGCCCTACTTTTCCACTTTTAAGGCCCTTGCGATCGCTTCGGTCCACACAAAGAATCCGGGATCAACCCCCATCTCCAAGTCAGCCCTCACCCTGAAACCAACAGATTCACAGGTACCGGGGATGAGGACGAGCACATCTCCGGGGAACCATCTTCCTGCCTACCACGGGGATCAAATAAAAATGCTAGAAGAGAGACAAGGGAAGGGATGGAAAGGAAAAAGAGTTGGGGAACGGTAGCGCGGGTGTTGCTGGGACAACACACGGAATTGTCAAAGGTGGGGGAAGAACGACGCTCACGGCGGCCAGCCTGGGAAGGCGTGAACACGGCGGCGACCTCACCGAGTCGCGGTGAGCTTTCTGCTGCGACCGAAGGAGACTCCATACACAGTGAGTACCTGACGAGTGGAGGAACACACAGGTTTTTCCTCTGCCTGGCTCGTCCTTGCCCTTCTGTGTTGGCCTCTAGAAACTGCCCGTACCTCAAGGCTGAACGGAGACCTCACTTCCTGCGGGACCCCATTAACACTTGCCACCGTGAGGGCTTGAATGTAAATGACTTCTCCAAAGCATTTCTCAGCCAGAACTTTGTGCCAGGCCTGTGCTGAGTACTGGGTCTTGCGGGTGAACTCGATACCTTCAGTGGCTCACGTTCTCCCTCAGCAGGAGGATAGCGAGCAGAGAACAAGGAACAGAGCAGCAGCAGACCTGGTGTCTGGAACACCAGCAGCAAGGTTCAACCTCCAGGAACTCCGCCAATAACAAAATTGAGATAGACCTAAAAAGATAAACATGTCCCTTCCCCGGCCCCTCACATTTACTTCACTGTTTGAAATTCAAAATGAAATAGGGGTCCAGAGAAATACTTCTGTATTGTAAGGAAAACCTGAGCAAATGCCAACTGATGGCCGGGATGGGCAGAGGCGATAGGGAGTAGTGGGGACTGTGGCAAAGGAGAGATCAGTCCATGTCTGAAGAAGCCGAGCTAATACTTGCCCAGTGAAAATGTGGACCCAGGGTCACCTATCTTCTGATTTCTCGAGAGAACACTGGAAATCTATGGTTTTAGATGACATCTTCCACATTTTAAAACACTTCCAGACGTTAAAAGGAGGACACCATGTCAGTGAGCCCCACAGAGCACGGTGGGCGCCGGCAAGTGTGCAGACGGTGGGGAGAGGCCGCTGTAAGCGTCAACAACATTTGCCATGAAAAAAAGCTATTGGTCATGATGGGAAAGTTAGCGAGAGAGCGTGAGTAGGGGCCTGTTTTGTCTTTAACATGAGCTACAACCGTGTGTTTAGCATGAGCGGAAGGCAGGCCGGGGCAGAGAGGTGACCGCGGAGAAGACGAGGGCCTGGGGGTCCAGCTCACAGGAGGCTGGATCCGGCTGGATGCAGAAGGGAGGAGGGAAGGGACAGACAGCCCGCTGGTTGGAATTCACCCCGCACAGCCTCGGTGTTTGTCCGGAGGAGGCAGGAGGGAGGCGCGGCTGCGGCAACCGGCCACCGCCACCCTGACCGGAACCCCGGCAGCCGCCGTTCCCGGGAGCGCGCAGCGCGGCAGGCCTCGGGGCGCCCGCCGCGACCTTTCCTGCTGCAGGCCTCGCCCTTCTTCTCCGCGGCCGGTACTGTTCCGCCCACTCCACAGACCGAGCAGGTCCTCAAGGCCGCAGCCGGGCGGGGACGCAGACGCGCCTGACCCCCGCGCCCGTGCGCCCGGCCTCCGCAGGGCGGAACGCGCGCCCAGACCCACAACGCACACGTGCGCAGGTGTGCACACAGGCGGGCACACACACTCCGCGTGCTAAAGGCACCGGGAGGTCGGACGCAGATGCCGAGACCCCCGCGAGACCGGGACGCACGTGCACTCAGCGACCCCGGCGGGCGCGCGAGCCAGGGCCGCTCCACTCCATCCGTGGAGGCCGGAATCCGGCTGCGGTGCCGGGCAGTCGGCGCGGGGCGGGGAGCAGACCCGACCCAGCCCCAGCCCAGCCCTCCCCCAGCGCGCGGAGCGGGAGCCCCCTCCCCGGACACGCATCCTCGCGATGCCTCCGGTCCCCCCCCCAAACACAGCCGCGCTCGCACACGGTCTCCGGCGCGCTTCCCGGGTCGCCGCCTGCGCCCCGGCCCCTTCTCGCA
The DNA here is from genome assembly GCF_963455335.1 of Martes martes. NCBI lineage: Eukaryota > Metazoa > Chordata > Mammalia > Carnivora > Mustelidae > Martes > Martes martes. Next base: position 57,881,757 of record NC_137905.1, on the reverse strand, counting down.
GCCCCACCTCCCGCCCGCGGGGGTCCCTCGGAGGACTCACCCTCCCCAACCAGACCCGGTCCCGCCACGGCAGAGCTGGAGCCACAGCCAGGGCGGCTGCGCAGACGCGGAGGCTGCGAGGGTGGGGGTGGGGGACGTGGGGGAGTTGGGGAGGGTGGGTGGCCCCTCGCCGCCTCCCCTCTCCCCTCTCGGGAGCCGGGGCCTGCAGCGCGTGGGGAGAGGGGCGGAGGGGCCACAGGGACGACAGGGCTGCGGCGAGGCTGCTGGAGGAGTGGTCCGGTGCCTGCCATGGGTCGGCCACAGCGGGATGAGCTCTCCGTCCCCCACTGGCGGGTACCGAGCTTATGTCCAACTTCCCAGCACAGATGCGCGCCAAGGCCAACAACCTTCTCAGGCTCCTCGGTGATTCTCTGCTCCGCAAACCCGGGTCAGGGTAGGAGGGAGGAGGAAGGACTTGGGGCAGGGATGTCCCTGAGGCCAGACTGCCAGGGGTCAGAGGCTGGCTCTGCTACTAGTGTGTCCTTGGGTGTGTCACTTGGCGTCTCTGTGCCTCGGTTTCCCATTCTGCTTACCACCTCCCAAGACTACTGCTAGAAAATATGCCAGGCTTGTAATGTGCCTGAAACAGTGCCTAATCGTTGCTACTATTGTCACTTGTTCAAGGTTTATAATGCGATCACTACCTCCTAAATCGCTCTGGTGGAAGCTACACCAAATTTCTAGATTTTTTATAAAGCCAGAGGTGGGAAGAAAGTGTCTTCCTTCGCAGTCTTATTTGCATCTCATTACCTTACATGTTTGTTGACCAGGTTTATTTTCTGTTTGTCAGCTGCTTGTTTATACCCTCCCTTCCCTGTTCTGTTTGTATGGCCTTTGTTTCTTGACTTACAGACATTCTTTATATATTCTGGCTACTGATCCTTTGCCTGTTCCTCCGCCTGTAGCGGACATCTTCTCCTGGCCTGTCACTTATCTCTTCACTTTGCTTACACAGGGCCCAAAGTTCTGGATTTTGATAAAGTCCAGGCCATCCACTTTTTCCAGGTGAACACACTTGACTTCCCAACCGCGTCCTTTACAGTCTTGTTTTATGTTTAGCTTGTTACACCTTCTGGAAATTTTTTGGATAGTGTGAAGTAAAGATCTTTCTTTTCCGAATGGATAGACCATTGACTAATCCTGGTTTCCCAGAAAAACAGTGGAAATAACTGTCATTTATCCAACCAATTCGACGAGCAAAGGCATCACATACATGAACATTACTTCATTTCAATCAGTGACCCCGAGTGGTAGGGTATTATTGTCCCCATTTAGCAGAGAAGGGAACTAAGGCATGAAGGAGTTACACGATTTATCCAGAGGACACGTGGCAAAAATATGGGAGGATTAAGGGGCGCCTGGGTGGCTCAGTTGTTAAGCCTTTGCCTTCAGCTCAGGTCATGATCCCAGGGTCCTGGGATCGAACCCCGCATCGGGCTCTCTGCTCAGCGGGGAGCCTGCTTCCCCCGCCCCCCTGCCTGCCTCTCTGACTGCTTGTGATCTCTGTCAAATAAATAAATAAAACCTTTAAAACAACAACAACAACAGACTCGAGTTTGAGGGGTTTCCCCGGAGTCAGAGGTCAGTGGGGGAGGCTACTGAGGGACTTCTTAGGAAACGGCTCCCACCCCAGGGCGGAGACTGTGTCTGGAGCCCTAGTCCATGTCTTCCTCTGACCTTTCTCCAGCCCCTCACACTTCCCTTTCTCAATCATGGCCACGTCTGCACATAACCGGAAATCATTTTATGATTGCTTCCATTTCTGCATAACATCCATATATTAGTAAGTAGCAATTTTATTTTATTTTTTTAAGATTTTTTAAAAACTTATTTATTTGACAGATCACAGGTAGGCAGAGAGGCAGGCAGAGAGAGAGGGAGAAGCAGGCTCCCCACTGAGCAGAGAGCCCGACGCGGGGCTTGATCCCAGCACCCTGGGATCATGACCCGAGCCGAAGGCAGAGGCTTTATTTTATTTTCTTTTTAAGATTTTATTTATTCACTTAATTAGACAGAGATCACAAGCAGACAGAGAGGCAGGCAGAGAGAGAGAGAGAGAGAGGAGGAAGCGGGCTCCCCACCAAGCAGAGAGCCCATGTGGGGCTCGATCCCAGGACCCTGAGATCCTGACCTGAGTCGAAGGCAGAGGCTTTAACCCACTGAGCCACCAAGGCACCCCGAGTAATAATTTTATTTTAAATAAATGCACTTTCTTTTTTTTAATTTATTTATTTGTTTGACAGACAGACCACAAGTAGGCAGAGAGGCAGGCAGAGAGAGAGGAGGACAGGCTCCCCACTGAGCAGGGAGCCCGATGCGGGGCTCGATCCCAGGACCCTGGGACCATGACCCAAGCCAAAGGCAGAGGCTTTAATCCACTGAGCCACCCAGGTGCCCCTGCACTTTCTTTTTTAAAAGTGCCCCTTGAAAGAAAACTTTGCAGCACTTTGTAAGTGGAAAGCCGGTTTCATGCTTCATAACAAAAAATGGAAATAAAATAAAAATTAATAAATCATAGCTAGAAGCTGCCACTTGATGTCGTAGATTGAATTATCAGCCCCAATTCACCATCACCCTAGCTGTGACACATCTTTACTCTTCATGGCGAGTTGAAGGGTGAAGAAGTAAACTCTGATTATCATGAGGCCACGGAAGGATGAAGACGTGTTATGCCCATGAGCTTTTTCCCCTTTGCTGACTGTGCTTTCTACCCTTTCGCTGTAATCATCATCGGGAGTATGCCTGTATGATGAGTTCTGTGAGTCCTGCTAGTGGATCATCAAACCTGGGGGTGGTCTCAGGCACTTGCTACACCACTCTCAAACCCCGGACCAGTACCTATGACTGCCCTTCTACCAGGGGCTGAGTACTGCTGACATCTCTTTGGGGCTCCAGGAGTAGCTGGGAAAGACAAATTAATGCTACATGTTCATTCATTCACTCATTCATTCAACAATTCAACAAATACTCATTAAGCAGCTGTTACGTTATAGCTGCTATTCTAGGTGCCAAGACAGTCGAAGCCTGTGGCTTAACGGAGTTTACCTTCTAGTGAAATGAAGCAGACAACTAAACCAATAAATATAAAACAAAATATAGTTTTGTTAATTCTATGAGTCACATGAAATAGATCAACAGGATAGTAACCGCAAAGCCACTCTAGATGGGAGTGGTCAGGAGAGGTCTTTTTGAAAAGGTGGCATTTTCAGATAAGATCTGAAAGGTGAAAAGGAGCCAGTGATGCAAGAATTCTTGGCAGAAAGAACAGCAGGTGCAAAGGTCCTGAGGAACAATACGAAGGCCACTGTGACCAGAGTGGTCGGGCAAGGGAGAGAGCAATGGGAAACAGGATGGGAGAGCCATCCAGGGTCTCGAAAGCCACAGCAACATCTTTGAATGTTATTGTAGGTGCACTGGGAAACTAGGCAAGGACATGAGGAAGGGTGTGATATAATCACTTTACATTTTCAAGGCATGACTGAAAGTGTTGTGTGGGAAGAACTGCAGAAGGGGCAAGAGGTAAAACGGAAAGATCGGTTCAGAGGCTGTTGGACTAAACCAACCAAAACATGATGGTGGACTGAAGTGATGTGGCCGTAGGAGTGGAAAGCAGTGGACAGATTCAGGATACACGCTGGAGATGGAGCTGGGAGGACTCCTTGACAGGCGGTATTTGGGAGGTAGGAGAAAGGAAAGAAGGAAGGAAGACTTTTGGACTGTGAGCCTGAACCACTAAGTGCCCTGTAGTGAATGCAGTGAGGAGGTCCCACTTTCTTCGTGAGAAAACTCGGAACACTCTCTTTGGGGCATGTTAAGTATTTGATGCCTGTGTTTTTGACACTAACACCAGGAGAGCCTGGGTTACCCAGAAATCAGCATCCAGAAACTCTGGGGGTGAGGGTTGTGGGGTGGGCCCAGGAATGCTCAGAGGAGCACATGGGGGGCGCCTGGGGGGCTCCGTGGTTAAGCCTCTGCCTTCAGCTCAGATCACGATCCCAGGGTCCTGGGATCAAGCCCCACATTGGGCTTGGGGAGTCTGCTTGCCCCTTTCCCTCTGCCTCTGCTCCTGCTCTCTCTTGCTCACTTTCAAATAAAGAAATAAAATATTTTAAAAAGAATAAGGAAGAAGAGGGAACAGGAGGAGAGGGGGAGGAGAGCCTGTGTATGCCGCAGAGCCAGCGGCAGAAGTGGGCTCCTGACACTGTCCGCGGTGCTGACCCGGGCAGGCCTGCGCTGTCCGCGGTGCTGAACCTCTAGGTGGATCAGCTGGAGAGGGCTCTCGCTCCCCTCTGCTCTCTCTCCCTCCCTCTCTGTCGCTCTCCCTCTCCCTCCCTCTCTCTTCCTCCCTCACTCTGTCTATGTCTGTCTGCCTCTATCTCTGTCTCCCTCTCTCTCTCTGCCTCTGTCTCTGTATCTCTCTTCCCTTCCTTCTTTCTCTCTCCCTCCCTTCCTCCCTCCCTCTGCCTCTCTCTCTCTGCCCCTCTCCCCCACTCCTTCCCTCTTTCTCTCCCTCTCTCTGTCTCTGTCTCCCTCTCCCCTTTCCCCCCCTTGCCACCCTCACCCTCTCTCCCTTTTTCAAAGAACCCACCTGCCTGGGGAAAACCCTGATGTTGCCTGGAAACAAAGCTCTCTGGGCTGTAGGGAGTGCAGGATAAAAGCAGATGAGGGAGAAAACTGCAGAGTCCTTTTTAAGAGGCAACTTTGGCTCTTAGGACAGCAGGGCCTGACTACAACCTGAATGGAATTATTAACAGAGAGTTTCTGGAGCATCTCTGAAGGGGGAAATGTACAACAAGAAAATCAGGGGGAAAGGGCCCAGGATTCAGGCTGATGGTTACCTTGGGCTGAGGGGGAAATGGGTGTTATATAAGTATATGTGAATTATTGTCAAAACCCTATTTTTATGTTATGAGGTGGGGTCACAAGAAAGGTATTATTGTAGATTTATATAAATACAGCATAGCTATATATTTTTTAAAGATTTTATTTATTTATTTGACAGACAGAGATCACAAGTTGGCAGGGAGGCAGGCAGAGAAGAGAAAGCAGGCTCCCTGCTGAGCAGAGAACCCGATGTGGGGCTGGATCCCAGGACCCTGAGATCATGACTGGAGCCAAAGGCAGAGGCTTTAACCCACTGAGCCACCCAGGCGTCCCAAGCATGGCTGTATTTTATGCTAACCTGAATCATAAACATTTGAAATCATGAGCATTGGGAGCATTTTTTGAAGTGAGAAGAAGTCTTACAATTTAAAATTCCTTTAAAAAAATCCATACTTTTGAATTGTGTACATCGTAAACTATACTTGTTATTATATTATCACTTTAGCTAGTGAAGAGACATGTCAACCATTTTTGTTAGGACTAATCTTAAATTATGTGAGTTCTGAGTTGTCCAAGGTCTTCAAGAATGAGTCCCTGGCATAAAATCCACCCACTCTGGGACAGACAGACGGATGGATGGATGAACGAATATGTTTGTTTTTCCCAAAGTTCTGGTCACCAGGGAAGCTGCAGCCACCGCGATCACTCAAGAGACAGACGTTCAAAAAGCACCCACTATGTGCTGGCCATTGCAGGGAACACCCAGGATACTGGAGGCATAACCCCTTCTCCTAAGAAGACTATTTCTACACCTTTTCAAGAGGCAGGAAGGTTGGAGCCTCTGATATGAACTCTTTGATCAGCGACAGTCACTGAAGTCTGACTCTCACCTACTTTTCTATCTTCTCATGGCGCTGTTGGCCTGGTGGGTGATATTCCAAATTCGCTAAAGAAGCTGGAGCTCATTACATTATATATATTCTTGCTTATTGCCTTCCTCCCCTTCTAGAATGTAGACTCCATGATGGTAGGGACTGTGGGTTTCTAATTCATCCCTGAGACCCTAGCATTTAGAACATTGTTTGACACACCTTGTATGTTCTATGAATGTTCTTTTCAAGGACTGAGTGAGCGATAAGTGATGTCTGTAAACATAAAATATCCCGATATCTTAACGATGGCAACTCATCAAATTAAAAAGATGAGTGAACTGAACCGACACATAGGTGGGCTGGATACAGCTCATGGTCTGCACAGTTGAGTCATCTAAGATCAAGGAGTCCTTACTGAGCAGAGCTCTGCTATGAGACTGTTCCATGGGCAGCTGACCTGTTCCCCACTCTGGTCCCTTGGCTGTGTCCCAGAGGACAGGGCTGTGGCCTCAAGCAAGGAATCATGTCAGCAAGGATCATTCCACAAAGAGAAGAATCTATTTATTCTTTTAAACAACTACAAGGAGGGATGCCTGAGTGGCTCAGTCAGTTAAGCATCTGCCTTTGGCTCAGGTCATGATCCCAGGGTCGTGGGATGGAGCCCATGTCGGGTTCTTCTCCCTCTGCCTGCTCTTCCCCTGCTTGTGCTTGCTCGTGTGCTCGCTCTCTCTCTCTCTCTCTCTCTGGCAAGTAAATAAATAAAACTTGAAAAAATGTAAACAACTCCAGGGAATTAATTCCACTACGTCGCTACATGGTCTTTCCCCCAACTAGCAGACATTAAGGTTGCATCCAGAGACTGACCATTTGGGAGCCTCAGATCTCTTGGGAAAGGCCCAAATTCAACTTGCAAACAGCTAGAATTTAACCCAGGGCAATCTGTCACCAAAGACCTTCTTATTTTGCTACATTGAAAATCTTTCAGTTTATTTTGCAGGGGGAAAGACGATGATTGAAGTGAGAAAACGCACCTAGTTGCCTAAAACCTTGAAGAATTTAGTCACTTGGGGGGGGGGGTGTCTGCGGTGAAACAGAAAAATGACAGAGTTGCCAAGTCTGCTTAGGAAATATGCACCCTCTCCACACTGTCAGTTGGGTAACATCCTTACCCTCAGTTCATAGAACAAAATAGATCTTTGTGGACCGACATGGAAAGAACTTGAAGACACATCATCGCCTGGAAAAAAGCAAACCGCAGAGCCACAGATGCAGTCTGACATCACTCATACGAAAACCTAACTACATATAATACAATGGCGGATATTTTCTATGGATGCATAGACGCGTATGAAAAGGTTTAGCAAATTTAAAACTCGACAGATGCTTATGAGAAAAGGCTCACAAGATAAGCAAGTTTCTCGAGGTTACACGTATTCATTCATGATGAAAAACCCGTAGTTTTGTTAAATGAGGATCAAAGCCAGAAGACAGATCAAGTCTCAGCAAGGCAAAACTCAGGCATTAAGTGTTTTTGTTTTGTTTTGTTTTACCACAGATTACAGATTTACAACAAGTGTTTTATTATCTGGGGATCAGGACTAGACAGGGAAGCCCTGTTAGATTTCGTTACTCTCAGGAAGCAAACTAATTTTTCTTCCTGACTATGGTACGCCATGAGTGTGACACTTTGCTTCCACATGTATTGCTTATAAGATAAAAAGTTAAAATCCTAAAATCCAAAGATACTGACAATATGAAGGCGTATTTCCAAGTCAAAGATGTTAGAATGTAAAAAAAGGGGGGGGGCACCTTAGCATCCAACAAATATGACACATAGATTTAATTATTACAACTGTTCAGCCATAATAGCGCATATATCATAGTGAAAGACCCATATATGTTTGGCATTGTTATTATGGGATGGGTAATATTAGCCAGGCTTGTTCTATGGATGGGGAAGGAGAAGCTCAGAATCAATGATTCCCAGACATGCACACAAAAGCTGCATCTATTTCTCTGGGCACGCAAACATCTGTACATGAGGAAGAAAAGCACCCTCCCAGTGTGCCCCAAATTCACCAGTTACTCACCTCCAGAGCAGAGGGCTGCACTGACAAAGCGAGAGCCACCGGAAGTCTTGCTTTATCAATATGTTCTGACCTTTGACAAAGAAAATATGTTTACTTATTAACTGTCCAGAAATGAAATAAAATAATATTATTTAAAAAGGGATTTGGAGAAGGTGAGTGCCCCTTCCAGAGGCGGGCTGGGACTAGTCCTGTTCACCCCTGATGCCCAACACCTTCCGATCGCTATTAAACCGAGTCACCTGGCTCACGCAGCCAGTAAATCACAGTCTTGTGATGCAGACCTGAGAGACTGGCTCTAGAGCCTGTCCCTGTCCTGCTCCGTGGGGCAGAGTCTCTCTGGAAGTTCTTCAACACCAGGAGAGGCACCTCCCCTCCCCAGGTTCACCCCAGAACTGCCCAGTCCCGAGGGGAGGGGGGCTGAAGCACGGCTGGCCGTGTCTACTCTGTTTGGTCTTTGTTCTGGGTCTCTACAGCAGTCCTCTTCCCCCAGAGGATCCCGGATCCATTCTTGGGCAGCCAACCCGTCTCTCCTTTCCAACGGTGAGAGATGGTTGATTGCCGTGGAAACCCTCCCTCGGATGTAGACCACCAGCCAAGGGAAAGACAGTCCTACCATTTGATTCCCTTCTTTGCTGGCCCTGTTAGAATCTGATGAGATGCGGGGGGGTGTATATGTACACGGACAACATCTCTTGGAGGCTCCCAAGTGGTGGTTGCCATTAGAGAACCCGATGTTGGAAGAGAGAGAGAGAGAACCCTGCTTTTCTGTCATATATTCTTTTGTCCCCTTTGAGTTTTGTATCAAATAAGCTCTTCAGTGAATAATGAGAAATAGCACAAAGTAGGTAAACTTAAAGAACTAGGATAAAATGAAAAAAGAATGGGACGCAGTGTTGACGTGAGACGTATGGTGGCTTAAAACTACTTTTTAAGTCGGGCTCTGCACTAGCCCAGAGTCTGCTTAGGACTCTCTCCCTCTCTCTCTCTGCCGCTCCACCCTACTCGCTCACTTTCTCTCTAAAAATAAATATTTTTTAAACCCTTTTTTAAGATTTTACTTATTTATTTGACAGAGAGAGATCACAAGTAGGCTGACCCCTGACCCCAAAGCCGAAGCAGCCTCCCTTCACGCTCCCCCTCATTACCTCCGACCACGCTCAGAAATTAGCACTCGTGGCCTCATAAGACGAGGACCTTGGCTTGCTCACTGCAGGACTCCCTGCTCCTAGAACAGGTCTGGCACAGAGGAGGGCTCAGATATTTCTGGAAATAACGACTCCCTGCTCACCCCAAAGCCTCTTGTCCCTTGAGGTTCCTGCTTATCAGCAGAGGCAGGAAATCAAAGTATTTTCCTATATTACGCACCCACCTCATTTCTTAGATGGCCTCTCTCCCACCGCTAAGGGGGCAAGAAGAAAAAACAACTCAGCCTCCTTCTTGACCCAAGCATCTCCTCCCCCTTTCCACACACCTCTGCTCACACCACCCTCCCTGTGCGACATTAAATTCGACAGTGGAAAAACGCCAGCTTCACACCTGCCTCTCCTTCGCCTCCGCTTCTCTCCCACCCCTCGCCCTCTCTGTGAAGCAGGTGATCACCTATAATAAGCACCACATCCCCATAGGCAGGCTTTAAAGAAACTTGGGCAAAAGAGAGATTCCTCTTGTGAATGTTGATGTTTTGGGAAACATTTACAGGGCAGATGAATATCCATGATGAAGGAAATGGAAAATCCACTCCCACCCTGGGAGCGGCCATGCGGGGGTGGGGGGTGAGTCGGGGCACTCCCAGTATCTCTCCTGGTCTTGGGAGACCAAGAGACAGTAGGGGGACTTGTTCTGCTAACACGCATGGAGCAGGGTTGCCCTTAAACTTCACATCAACCTTAGGAGGTGATAATAAAAGTATTATAATGACAATGACCACACGGAAGAGAGCCTACGTGCCAAGAACTGCTCTAAATGCTTCCCCGCTGGACTCTGTTTGTCCTTCACAACAACCGTGTAAGGTAGATGCTATCCCTTCTCCCCACCGTACAGATAAAGAAACTAAGCTGTAGAGAAATTAAGTCACTTTCCCAAAGTTCCTTAAGGAGGGACTGGCAAGCCCAGAGTCTGAATGCAGCAGTACACCGCCTGACAGCCCGGGGGGGGGGGGGCACCAGCCGTGCCAGGGACAGAACCTAGTTGCAAGGCCACACCGAGGGCTCGGCGCAGTCCCGGCGGTTAACCGACACCGGGGAGCGCGAGCTGCGGCGGTCGGTCGTGCGCCGTGGGGCGTGAGGGAGGCCCCCCCTCTGGTGCGCGTGCCGGAGAAGCTCGGCGACACCGTGAAAAGACCCAGGCCGTCGGGGCCGCCCCGCTGAAAGCAGGAGCCGGTGGCCACGCAGAACCGCGACACCGTACGTTGATTAAAACACGACGCGGCCGCAGACTCAGACCCTTCGAGGGCTCAGAGCCCCCTGCAGCCGGCGGCCGCCGCGCCGGACGCACAACCTTTCGGCGCGCGCGCGAGGGTCCGCCGGGCCGGGCCGCGCCGCTGCAGGGGTCCTCTGCGGGGCGCCCTCTGGGAACGAGCGCGCGCAACCCACAGGGCAGCCCCGCAGCAGGCGTCCCTCCTCGCGGTCTCCCTGCAGGTGAGGAAACCGAGGCTCAGACGCGCGGCCACACGGGTCGGGGCCGGCGCGCAGGAGCCCCTGGGGCCGGGGATGCTGCTCCCGCCCGGCTCGGACGCCTCACGCCCTCGTTCTTTTCAGTGCTGCGGAGGCTGCTCCCCTTCCTTCCCCTCTTCTCCCCCCCTTCCCCCCCCTGCTTCCCCACCCCCTCACCTCCTCCTCTCCCCAGCCCCCCAGCCCCCTTTCCCACGGCCCCTCCACGCCTCCGCCCTCCCAGTCCTCTCCCCCACTTCCTCCCGCTTGCCCCCGCCTTCCTCCTCCCTCCTCCTTCCAAGCCCTTCCCCTCGACTCCCCACCCCTCCACCCAAACCCCTGCCTGCCTCCCCTCCCTCTCCTCCTCCCTCCGAGCTCTTTCCCACCCCCATTTCCCCCCACTCCGGCATCCAAGCCCCTCCTCGCCTACCCTCCCAGGCCTCTTCCCTCTTGCCCTCCCCCCTCCCTCCTCCAAGCCCCTCCCGTCCTGCCCCCCTTACCCTCCTCCCTTCCACCCTCCTTCCTCCAAGCCTTCCCTCCGCGTCTCCCCCCCGCCCCCCCAGCTCCTCCCCCATCCCCCCGCCCATCCCCTCCCTCCTCCTCGCCTCGGTCTCCTCCCACGCGGAGGCGTCTGCGAGCGCGGAGGGGGGCGTGGTCCCGCGCGGCGCGGGGGCGGGGCGGGAGCGGCGAGGCGCGCAGGCGCAGACCGTGTGCTCACGCGGACCCACGGCGGGGTGGGTCCGCGCCGCCCGCCGCGTTCGCTCGTCCGCCAGGTGCTCGTCGTGGGGAGGATCGCGCACCCGGGATCGCGAGAGGGGCCCGGAAGGGGCTGTGAACCCCGCCCCCCCGTGCCTCGGTTTCCCCGCCCGGACAGCGGGTGTGGACAGCACCTGTGCCGGGGCGGCACGCGGAGCTCCATCCGTCGGGGCTGCTCTCGTCGCTGTTGTTTAGGTAATAGTAACGGCACCGCTGCCCCCAGCAGTTCCGGAGCATCCCCTCGCTGCGTGCCGGGCGTGGAGCTCCGCGCCTGGGTCAGCGCCTCACGGAGCGTGGGTCGCCCTCCCACGGTGCCCGCGCCGCCCGGAGCTGTCGTAGGTGCAGACCCCGGGCCCCACCCGGGAAGACCGGCTCGAGCTCGCCGGGGCGGGCCCCGGGGGCTCCTGGAACTCCCGGCGATGCTGCTGCGGACGCCTGCGGAAACCGGAGAGACACCCTGTCATCTCCTTGAAACCTACAGGAGCCCCGTAGGGTTTCCCCCCATTTGCATATGTGGAAACTGAGGCACAAAATGAAAAGGCCCCTCGCCCCCACAAGGGCGGGGGAGTTAATGCAATAACCACACTTAAGCCCTGTGCAGGTACCACTTCACAACAACCGTACAAAGCAGGGGTCTTAGGTCCCTCACCTTCCGGATGAGGAAACAGGCCAACCTGCCCAGGCACACCGCTAGGGAGCGGCGGGCAGGGAGTCCGGCCGGGGCAGCCTGGCCCCGGGGCCTGCGCTGTGTCAGGACCGTGGTCTTCGACACGGGGTGTGCCGGGCCATGCAGTGGGGTGAAGCCAGACAGCTGTAGAGCTTGTGTTCTGGGTCATTTCAGTGTGAGCAAAAGGAGAGCAATTTGGTTTAATTGGCAGGTTTTTTCCCCCTTAGATAAAAGCATGCCTTTTTTCAGTGTACGGTCTGTTGGAGTCATTGAAATACGGAATTTACTGGCATACACATGTATGTTAGTGTAATTACAGTATTTCATGTGCACGTACGTATACATCTTACATAACCGTATATACAGTATTTAGTGTATGCACGTATATACACCTTGTTTGTAAGTACATATGGTAGTGTTTGTACACCTTCAGTGCCTGTTCATGGGGTACTGTGTGTGGAATGTTTACATGCATATGTATGCATATGGTGCACATGGTATTCAGAACAATGACACGTGTCGTCAGTTTACACATATCTCACCCACGCGTACATAGTGTTTAGTGTGCGGGATTCCATGCCATTACAGGTCTCTGTGGCATCTGGTACCCCAGCACACAGATAAAACGGTCACACATACACAGGTAGATGTGGTCTAGTGTGTGACTGACCACGTGTACTGTACATGTGACATTCAGTACTTACACTCCTCACATACAGGCCATGTGTACCCACTCGTATATATGTTTTATATGTGTATCTGTGGCATTTACTCTGGTCTTTAGAGCCTGTGTGTACCTTCTATACTTGTAAATATGGTGTACAGAGAGATAGTGGGTGTATATACACCTGTGTGTTTAGTATCTAGTACTGTGCGTATCGAGTACATGTTTTACACGTAGATACAGTCTCCAGTTTGTACCATGATATACCGTGTTTTGTACTGCAGTACTTGTGTATCATTAGACACCAACACCGGAGGAAAGCGCCCCAGGAGCCGGGTCAGGGGTGGTGGGGGTGCATAGGCAGAGCGGGTCTGGGTCCGAGCCTGCCTGGAGGCATGTCTCCATTGCCCACTTCTGCCACACCGCGGGGGTCTGGTGAGTGTGAGCCCCTGCGCTGTGGTTGCCGTGTGTCTGTGTGTTTCTCTGAGCATCCCCTGAGAAATGTGTTTCTCACCCCCCCATGAGAAAAGGGGGACAGGGTGTGTGCATGTTTGTGTAGAGCAGCGCTGGGCCTGGCTCCTCACTGTCCTCCCTCTCTTTCTCTCCCTCCACCTCACCCCATCAGCCCGCAGACTCAGCCACCAGGCCCCGGTCACCGTGGGCAGTGAAGGGACGGCCGCCCAGCTGCTGGCCGACGAGGCCCTGATGAGTCCTATTGTGCCCTCGCCCTCCTTCTCATGGGTGGACAGAGTCGACTGAGCCCCTGCCCACCTGAGTCCCCTCCATGGCCCGTCTCCCTAGCACCTGGGGCAGGGCAGCCACAAGTATGACTTTGAGTCCTGCGTGTCCTCATAAAGAATCATCAAACCCAGGGACTCGGCCTCAAACTCCAGCCCTGTGATAATAATGGGCATCAAAATCTCACCTGATGTTTCTTGAGTACCTACTGTGTGCCCCCCCGCCCTGTGCTGGTGTGTAGGGGTCCTCCCAGGGAGGACCCACTGAAGCCAGGTCCCTGCCCCCACCCCAGGCCTGGGTGGCCCAGATGACTTTGTGGTTGCAGGAGTCGGTGACCATCCAGGAGTGGCGGCAGCTGGAGTCAGCTCAGAGGGACCTGTACAGAGACGTGATGCTGGAGAACTTCCAGAACTTGCGCTCACTAGGTAAGAACCACCATTCTGGGGAGGCCTCTCTTTCTGGTTCACCACCAGTGACTTCTCCTTGTGTCCTGGCAGGGAGGCAGGGTGGAGGGAACTCTCTGGGGACCCTTTTGGGAGGGCACTGAGCCCTCCTAACCCACTCACCTTCTCAAGGCCCCAGCTTCTAACAGTATCACCTGGGGTTTAGGATTTCAACATCTGAATGTGGGGAGGGGCCCAAACGTCAGTCCCCTGGGCCAGCCATGGGCCTTATCCTAGAACCCTCGGCCCGTGCTTGAGGGGGCTTCTCTTGGCTCTCCTAGCTCTGGGAGAAGGCCACGTGGGTGACATGCGTGTTTTGGGGCTCCTTCAGATTTGGAATCCAGGCCTGACAGGGACGGCCCAGAGGAAGCCGAGCCCGCCGGGAGGATCCCCCGGGCTGGCCCCGGAAGAGCCGGAAGGGAGCCGCTTCTGGCGCTGGGCACCGGGAGAGGCCGAGGGGCCTCCAGGAAGGGCCCCGGCGGAGCATCAGCCCGGCTCCGCCCAGCCGGGAGTCCCAGAAGGCAGGTGCCCCCACCGCTGTGAGCCGCGGAAGCCCGACCGGGAGGGCGCCCGGGGAGCCCCCGACGGCGGCAAGGCGCCCTGCGTGTGCGGGGAGTGCGGGGAGGCCTTCCCGCAGCGGGCCCAGCTGGCGCACGCCCTGGACAAGCCCTTCGCGTGCGGCGAGTGCGGGCGACGCTCCCACCGGGACACCACGCTGGCCGCGCGCGGCGCGTGCACACCGGGGAGCGGCCGTTTTCATCCCCCGCGGGCGGCCAGGCCTTCGGCCCGCGCCCACCTCACAGTGCACCGGCGCGCACACGCCGCCCTACCGCCGCGCCTTCGTGCAGAACATGCAGCTGGTCGGGCACCGGCGCACGCCCATGAGCGAGCGGCCCTGCCCGTGTGGCGACTGCGGCACGGCCTTCACGCTCGTCACCAGCCTGGTGGACCACCAGCGCCTCCGCACCGCGGAGAAGCCGTTCGCGTGCGACGTGTCCGGCAGGCGCTTCCCCAAGCGCTCGTCCCTGCTCGGGCACCAGCGGGCTCCCACGGGCGCCCGGCCCCACGCATACCGGGTGTGCGGGAAGGCCTTCCGCGACAAGTCCGGCCTGGCCCACCCTCACCGCACGCGGGCGAGCGGCCTGTGGGTGCCCCGAGAGCGCCAAGGCGCTGGCGCAGAGCCCGACGCTGGCGGAGCAGCAGACGCGCACGGAGGAGAAGCCGGCCCTGTGCCGGCGGTGCGGGCGGCGCCTCACCCGGTCGTCCGCGCTCATCCTGCGCGAGAGGCTGGCGCGAGAGGCTCCGCCCCGGCGACAGGCCCTTGCGCTGCGCCCCCGCGGCAAGGCCTTCAGCCAGGACACGCAGCTCGCCGGGCACCCGCGCAGCCACCCCGGAGACAGGCCGGCCCATCGCGGCACCTGCAGCAGGCCCTACACCCAGGGGCCTGCCTGGCCGTCCAGCGGCGCGCACACACCGGGGAGCGGCCCTTCCCGGGCCGGGAGGGCGGCAAGGCCTTCGGCCAGAAAGCGTCCCTCTCCACCCCCTGTGGATCCACACCGGCGAGAAGCCCTGTCAGTGCGCGCAGTGCGGCGAGGCCTTCCGCCACCGGCCCACGCTGACCGCGCACCACCGAATCCACACGGAATCCACACCGGGGAGAGCCCTGCGAGAGCCGGCCACGCACGAGGACTTCGGGCGCTCGGGGAATCTCACCTGCCCCCGGAAGCCCCGCGTGGCCGCGAGGGGGCCCCGCTCCGGCCCAGCTCAGGGAGCAGGCCTCCTCCCAGATAACCAACAACGGAGCCTCCAGGGACCCGCCTGGTGGCCCAAGTTTGAGCCTTCTCGCTTGAGACTCGGGGACCTCAAGAGATGCCTGTGAGGCTGGTGCCACCTTCCTGAGACTCCAGTAAAGATGGTAACGGCAGGGCCTGCTTCATGGGTGCTCAACCTGAGCCCCCACACAGGGTGCACATCAGGGTCATGCTCTGCTGTCACGGTCTTGAATTTGCCAGTCCCGGGGAGCAGATCAGACCCGGGGGTGAGAAACAACCACCCACAGAGCCAGACATGCTCTCGCAGGGCCGACAAGGCAAGAATGGGTTTTACCTTTGGAAGCGTAAAATCAAATGAGAGGAGTGTGAGAGCTCCTACGACCCACAGAGGGTAAAATATTTACTATCTGGGCCTTCACAGAAAGTTCACCAGCCCCTGGCCATCAACCAAGAGTTATCTGTGAGAACTCTGGGCTCTGCTTCACCGTGCTAGGGCAAGGTCCCTGCTTGGTCACAGGGTCTCCTTCCCTGGTCCTCTCTGGTGGGCTGCTCCGCATCAGGTGGTGGGATTCTGAGATGGGATGGCTCTGTTCTGTCATCTCTAGGCCTTCCTGTGGGCCAGACCAGCCACTGTCCTTGGTCCGGATCCCAGCTTTCTGTACCTGGCACTTAATCCAGAATAGAATAAATGTGATTCTCTGTTGGGTGACTGCGTGTCTGTGGCAGGATCTAGGTGTCTCGGGGCATCTCAGACAAGGGACGTTGGCCCAGGGGAAGCTTTTTGTAGTCCCCCCCCCCCCATTCACTGCATTGGTTTGCTCTGGCTACCATGGCAAAGCACCACAGAAATCTGTCTTCCACAGTCCCGGAGGCTGGAATTCCGAGCTTGAGGTGTCCGCAGGGTTGGTTTCTCCTGGGGCTTCTCTCCTAGGCTTGCAGATGGCAGCCCTGTGTGAGCCCCTGGTGTGTCTCTCTCCTTATAAGGACACCAGCCATAGGATGGGGGCCCACCCATTTGACCTCATTTAACCACAATGATCCCTTTAAAAGCCCCATCTCCAAATACAGCCACAATTTCAACATACACATCTGGGGGAACATATTCAATCTATGACATCCTCAAATGGCCAGAGGCTTGATCTTTTATAGCTGTAGCGGATGTCTACAACCCACCTGTGCTTTGTGCGGGTGGCACAGAGGGCCAGCAACCTTTGCTTCACGGTATGGAGTTGGTCTGGGGACAGTCGAAAACCGCCTTTCCCACGGGCACCCAGGGTGGGGGACATGGGCCACCCTCGCCTGTAGAAAGTGAGACAGGGATGTATTCAGAAATGGCTGAGCCTTTGGCACTTGCCCTTCCCCTACCTGTCCTCTGGATCCCCACCTCCGGGGCATCTCCAGGAGCGGAGGTGCGAGATGGTAGAGGGAGCCCCCATGGAGTCCTTCCTCCTCCTAACTGGCTGCAAGGAATAATGTCCCGGGCCTTTGGGGTTGCTTGCCGTGTTCAGGGCCTGCTGACCCAGGTCCGTGACCTCACCCGTCACCTCCACCTGGATGGGAGGTCAGGTGCCAGCCCTGACAGACAAGGAGACACCAGGGGAGCTCAGCACTCAGCACCCAGTAAGTGTGGGGACCAGCAGGGGAACCCAGGGTCCGCTGACCCCGCAGCCGCTCTGATCACGCTCCCAACCACACCGCACAGGCTACAGGCCCGGGCCCCAGGGCAATTCTTACCCCCCGACGTAGGTGGGGTGGCCTGTCCAGCTCTGCCCTGAAGAGCATTTCTTAAATAAATATGGAAACTGGGTACCATTTAGAAAACAGCAACACTGCACATGAAAAGTCTGTCTTTTCAGCTCCTTGATCTCAAGCAAAGTATTGGTCCCCCAAGCCTCCGTTTCCCCCACTGGAAAAGTGGGATAATTAATAGTATGCCGGATACTAGTTATTTCTTAATAAATATTTTATTATTGATAATAGAGCATAATTGTATTATTTGTATTATTTATACTTAATACTATTTATTATGGACAAAGTAGACCACAATGATTATCAATAATAAAATACGAAAATATTCAGGTTGTGGGTGAGGTTTGTACCGGATGACACTCCTGCTTCACTCGGAGCACTTTACAAGTTCACGGGAATTCCATCCAGCGTGTTGGGGTTCGCGGCGGGGTTGGGTGGGGCAGTGATTAGTCTGTGACATGAGAAAGGATTGTTCTGTAATTCCAAAGAGATTCCAAGAGATTCCTGGGACGGCTCGCCACCGCCACTCTGGGCTTCTGCAGGACTAGCTTCCTTCTCCCCAATCTCTGAGGCCCCCGGTCTGACGCACTCCCAGGCCAGGAATTGGGGCTGTGAGGAGAGCTGGCTGACCCCGGAGACCCCTTCCTCATATTCTAGGGCAGGCGTGTGGGGTCCCTGAAGTTCTGGTGAGGTCCCCAGCAGCAGGGCAGTGTCTATGCAGGTAGAGCAGAAGGGCTACGTCCCTCTGGCTGGACGTCGGAGGGCCACGCTTGACCAGAGGCCCGCGGGGAGCCTTGTCCGGCCACCCCCACTGAGGCTGAGGCGGGGAGACTGGCTCTGGCTAGGGCGATGACGGAGCCACCATGCCTTTCATTTTCTGCCACTTTGCCCTCTCGGGGGCCTTGCTGGCGCCACAGAGACTGCCCCTCCCACAGCTAGCTAATTCCTAGCTCGTCTAGGAACAAGCTAGGGAACAACTCGTCTGTAAGTAGCTTTTCTTTTCTTTTTTTTTTTTTTAAAGATTTTATTTATTTGACAGACAGAAATCACAAGTAGGCAGAGAGGCAGGCAGAGAGAGAGGAGGAAGCAGGCTCCCCGCTGAGCAGAGAGTCCGATGCGGGGCTCGATCCCAGGACCCTGGGATCATGACCTGAGCCGAAGGCAGAGGCCCCAACCCACTGAGCCACCCAGGCGCCCCATGTACGTAGCTTTTCAAAGGCCAACCAGCCTATCCAGAGTGTTCATGCCCCGAGAATCTCTACCAGGCTCTCACGCGCCAGCCTCTGGTGGCCAGCCCTCAGCGCCCGGGCAGGTACCAGCCAACTGTGGCCGCCCCCACGGGCCCTGCAGTCCACTGAGATGATCCAGACCCGCAGATCCTTCACATGCTCACCCTGCCTCCCGTTCCTTCCTGGGGGACGAAGAGATACAGGTCGCATCCAGGTTTCCAGGAACTGCGTTAGGTCTGGAGCGGAACGGACTGGCGCTCGGGAAGACGCGCTTGCTTATTCACAGCCAAGCCGGCTAGCATTTATTGATGCTACCCTCGACTCATTCATTCAGCATTTAGCGAGTGCCTACTGTGTACCACCCCTGTTTCAAGTCCCGGGGAAACAACAGTGAGCAAAACCGACCACAGTTCTACCCTCATTCCAGTGAAGAAGACAGATGACAAAGAAGTAAAATCAGTACTAAGGCAGGCTGTAGTCTGGTCAGGGTCACGAAGCAGGGGACGGAGCTACCATTTCAAACAGGGAAATCAGGAAGGCGACGTTTAAGGCAGGCCCTTGTGTCACTCAGGGTTCTCCGGAAAAACAAGTCTTAGCTTATTATATGTGTATATTTTATTATATATATCATGCATTTTATGTCATATACGATCATTAGCTCATTGTGTCTTTTTCTTTTTTTAATTTAAATTCAATTAGCCAACATATAAGTAAGTACACATTAGTTTCAGATGTAGAGTTCAATAATTCGTCAGTTGCATATAACACCCAGTGCTCATCACAACGCGTGCCTCCTTAATGCCCATCCCCCAGATACCCCATCCTCAACCCCCTCCCCTCCAGCAACCCTTAGTTTGTTTCCCAGTTTAGAGTCTCGTCATTCGTCTCCCTCTCTGATGATTTCACGTCTGGTTTCCCCTCCCTTCCCTATGATCCTCTGCCCTGTTTCTTAGGCTCCACATATGAGTGACACCATATGATCACTGACCTTCTCTGCTTAACTTACTTGACTCAGCATAATCCTCTACAGTCCCATCCATGCTGATGCAAATGGAGGGTGTCCATCCTTCCCGATGGCTGAGGAATATTCCATAGTGTATATGGGCCACATCTTCTTTATCCATTCGTCTGTTGAAGGGCATCTTGGCTCCTTCCACAGTGTGGCTGTTGTGGACATCGCTGCTATGAACATTCGGGTGCAGCTGCCCCTTCAAATCACTGCATTTGTATCTTTGGGTTAAATCCCAGCACAGTTGCTGGGTCGTAGGGTAGCTCTTTTTTTAACATTGTATATATCTTAAATATATACCCCAAATTATCTTATTTTACATATATTGTACATATATTACATAAAATATATAATGTATACAACATAATTATAGTAATTACTATATAATACAATGTATATGTTATACATATTAGTTTGAAGTTATATTGGTATTTAAGTATAAATGTATGTATTAAGTATGAGTAGAAAAACACCCCACTTCACCTGGGCACCAGATTTGCAGGGGCTCCCCTACCCCCAGCAATTCTGACACCAGCTGGGTGTTCTACAAGTCAGCTCAACTGTCTGCCTGGAGGTAGCGTCCGATCCCACGGTTGGGGGGCTCCCCCTGTGCAGTTTCAGAGGCCATTCATAACTCCAGACTGTCCCATCCTGAGTGGCTGTGTCTCAGAGGTTCTCATTCCTCGTCCTTGAGTCTAATTTGTTAGAGGGGCTCACAGAATTCAGACACCTCTTACTCCCTAGGTCCCTGGTTTCTTATGAAGGACCTGACAGGACGCAGATGCACAGCTGGGGGAGGAGGTGCACAGGGCGAGGTCTGGGAGGTCCCAAGTGCAGGAGCTTCTGTCCCCGTGGCGCTGCCCTCCACCCCGCCCCCAGGCAAGGCCAGTCATTAACTCCATTTCCAGCCCCTCTCCCCTAGCTAGAGAAGGGGCACGTGGGAGGACTGAAAATCCCAAGCTTCTAATCAGGGCTTGGTGTTTCTGCTGACCAGCCCTCCAGGGGCCCACCTCATCAGAACAAAAGACACTGCTATGACCCAAGAAATTCCAAGAGATTTAGGAGCTCCATGCCAGGACCAAACATGTACAAAACACTCCCCTTGAGGACGCAAACCCTTCAGTCGACAGCACTGTGTTCCGTGGGCTACACACATCTATTCCCCACGACAATGCATCAGCTGAGGACTGCTATTACCCCCACTTTACAAAGGAGGAAATAGGTTCAGAGAGGTTAAGAAACTTGCCCAGAGTCACACAGCAAGGGCAGAGCCTGGATCTGAACCCCGGCAGTGTGGCTTCTGGGGCCCTGTTCCTCCCGGCGCCCGGCGCTCTCACGTGCAGGCTGTGCGTCTCACTCCAGCCTCGAGCCCCCCCGGGGCCTCAGCTTCCCCACCTGCGCCCTGGATGACGTGGTGAGAAGGACAGCATTTGTGTCATGTCCTGGGCATTGCCCAGGGCTCCACACAGGCTAACTGTCCTGACAACGTGCTCCCGCCACCCCCTCGTGAGGGTCGGTGCCGAACCTCCGATCCCCACTTCCAGGCCCTTGGGTGGGGGTCTCACCCATCTGGCTAAAAGTCGCTGGCGTCTTCAGGTCTCTGTCAGGTGTCGCTGACCACCCAACCTGAACCAACCTTGTGCCGCGGCTGGCGCCCCTCCCCCCGCCGCCACCAGGCTCCCCCGCCAGCCGGGCTCCGTCCCAGCGCCTCTCGCCCGCTCACCACCGCCCGGAGGCCCGAGGACGTAAGCTCCAGCGGGGGCTCATCCTGCTCCGTCCGTGCTGCACCCCCAGCCTCGGCTTTGGGAACCGCGCCCAGTGTGCAGGAACTGCTATAGAATGAGGGTCGCCAGGGCCCGTCCGTCCCAAGCCTGTTTCCCCCATCCCAGCCCACCTTCAGGGACCAGGAGGCAAAGAGTGAAATGGGAGGGGCCGCTCCTCCCCTCGCCTCTCCGCTCCCTGCCCTGCACTGGTTCCGGAAGAGCACTGGGCCGGGAGAGCACTGGCCAGGAGAGCACTGGCCAGGCATGGGAAGGCGGAGCAGGGAGAGGGGGTCGGCCTCCTCTCACCAGCAGGGGGAGGACGCCCCAGAGGGCGGACCCGGGACTACCGGTGATGGGACAGAAGGAAGCACAGGGGCGTGGAGACAATGACTGCTGGCACAAGCCGCCAGACACCAGGCCTCCCGGAGAGGAGACAGGCTTCCCTGTACCCCTTCCTGACCACACAGACACACGGTCAGACAGAACTGGCTCAGGCTCACATGGCCGGGCTCCCCATCCTCCCTGGCCACCTTCCACACTTGTCACGGCTCACCACAAAGGCCTCCATACGCACTACTGTGGGTTTCAGTCACCCCAAATGTCAGGACTTCCATCTTTCCCTGCCACCCCCACACAGGTGGCCTGGTGACACTTCATTCAGATGACAGGAAGGGACGTGTGGGGACAGGGCCATGCCAGCCACATCGGGACAAGCAGACGTGAGGCTGCCTCTCTCAGCATCTAGCCAACCTCCTAGCCCGGCCCCAGCTGTCCCTGCCGCTGCCCAGAAGACAACGGCAGGACCGAGGGCCCTCCTGGTCACCATGGCAGTGACAGCATTTCCCAAGGAAGTGCCCCGTGCAGCAAGACCTCACTCTGATGATTACAGCCAGAGCAGCCACGCAATTCTAAACCCCATTCACCCCTACCTGCGGCACGACACCACAGGGCTGCCTCCTCTGTGTCCTCCCTCTGCCCCAGAATCTGATCTGGATGCAATGACCCCATGGCCATGGCAGGTACACAGGAGCTAGGGCCCTGGGCCACGGCCACTCTTTCAGGGAGGAAGGAGAGACCCAGACCGAGATATAAACCCCTCCACACAGGGTTCTTCACTGGCCATGGCAATCGCTGGTGGCTGAGTCCACAGAATGAAGCTTTGGGCCTTTGTGTCACCGCCCGAGGTCTGTCTTCACCAGGACGTGACTGAGAAAATGTGCTGGAAACCACCACAAAACCGTGAGGGAAGCCAGCCTGCAATGAGGCTGGCACAGGACGGGAAAGCCAGAGAACCAGAGCAACACTCCTGACGCCTGGAACAAGCCTACCCTGATACCCACCTGGCTGCCAAACCACCATCCGAGAAACCGTCCACCTTGCTTATGCACTCTTGCGCAGCTGCTTTTCCTGCTCGCAACACGAAGTGCTTACACATATAAAAGATCTCTCAAAATGACTGTTTATTCTTTGTGGACATTGACGTAGGAAACACCAGGACATGTGCAAATGTTAAAACAGAAAGGGCAGCATCAAAGGCCCCAAGAAAGGAGACTCTGGGCCGGGGGGGAGGAGTAGATCTCTGTGTAAACAAAGCATCACATCAGCCTTAGGAAACTCCCTTGGAGCTGCCTTCAAATTTAACTGCAAAAATCACTATAAAAACAGACAGTGTGTCCCCAGATACGCAAACTTTCTAAGCTAACTCTTTAAACCTGAATATCCGGCCTGCTGGTGTTGGCCTGCCCTCCATGTCTCCCACAGGCACTGAGGCGGATTTTGACGGGACCACTGGTGCCTGTATCTTTTGCACCTGATGACTGTTTAAAATTACACCAGTCTCTCTTAATTAAAAGTTTTATTTAAAAAAAAATTTAACAGACTGAGAAACTTCGGCATCCAAAGTGCTTACTGTTATTCGCAGACTCTGAAAACCAGCTTCTCCGCCCACTGAGAGCGGCATCTCTAGCGCGGTGGCTCAGGGACGGATGGAGGGAGGGGCCCTCTGGCTTCCGCCCCAGGAGGGACTTCATGGAGGATGACGACCTGACATCTGGACCAGATCTAGGGTCCAGAAATGTCCCCATGTTCACTTATCGAGTCCACCTCCACCCGCCCCTCCTACTTTCCTACTGAGTGTCGCCTAGAGACACCAAATGCCTCGTCCCGGCTATTACATGTCATTCCCGCAGCCTGGAACCCTGATGCCGGGTTCCTGGAGCTCCTGGGAGTTTCCAGCTACAGCAGCGGACCACGGTCCCCAGTGCGTCAGACACGGAGGGACTCCCTTTCTGCTGTGGGCATGCAGGTGCCCAGTGGGGAGGGAGCCGTCCGTGAGGCCCCAGTCGTACGGCCCAGATGGGGAGGGACTCCTCTCAGCCGGGGTGCCAGCGGTGGGCGACCCTATCGGACTTGTCGCACTGCCGGCGGGTCTGATGGATCCCACCCGCCCTGGAGGGGACTTGGAGGCCCCTGAAGGGAAGCCCCGGGACAAGGTGCCCCCCCCAAGGCAGCCCCTTAGGTGTGGATCCTCAGATGGCGCGTGAGGTTGGTGTTGCGGCTGAAGGCCTTGCCGCACTCGCCGCACCGGTACGGCTTCTCGCCCGTGTGGATGCGCTGGTGCACCGTGAGCGAGGAGTTCTTGATGAAGGCCTTGCCGCACTGGCCACACCGGTACGGCTTCTCGCCGGTGTGGATGCGCTGGTGCTCGATGAGGTAGGCGCTCTGGCTGAAGGCCTTGCCGCACTCGCTGCACGCGAACGGCTTCTCGCCCGTGTGGCCCATCTGGTGCACGAGCAGCGACGAGCGGCCCGTGAAGTGCTTGCTGCAGACGGCGCAGGCGTAGGGCTTCTCGCCGGTGTGCACGCGCCGGTGCTGCGTGAGCGCCGAGTTCTTGCTGAAGGCCTTGCCGCACGCGCTGCACTCGAAGGGCTTCACGCCGATGTGGAAGCGCTGGTGCTGGATCAGGTAGGAGCTCTGGCTGAAGGCCTTGCCGCACTCGCCGCACGCGTACGGCCGCTCGCCCGTGTGGCGGCGCCGGTGCAGCGTGAGGGACGAGCTCTTGTTGAAGGCCTTGCCGCACTCCTTGCACGCGTAGGGCCGCTCGCCCGTGTGCGTGCGCCGGTGCTCGGTCAGGTGCATGTTCTGGCTGAAGGCGCGGCCGCACGCGTCGCACACGTAGGGCTTCTCGCCGGTGTGCGTGCGCTGGTGCACGAGGAGGTGCATGTTCTGGCTGAAGGCCTTGCCGCAGTCGCCGCACGCGTACGGCTTCTCCCCGGTGTGCACGCGTTCGTGCTGCGCCAGCGAGGACGTCTTGCGGAAGGCCTTCCCGCACGCGGCGCACACGTAGGGCTTCTCGCCCGTGTGCGTGCGCTGGTGCACGACGAGGTTCATGCGCTGGCTGAAGGCCTTGCCGCAGTCGCCGCACGCGAACGGCTTCTCCCCGGTGTGCACGCGCTGGTGGATGGTGAGGGACGAGCGCTCGATGAAGTGCTTCCCACACGCGTCACACTCGAAGGGCTTCTCGCCCGTGTGGATGCGCTGGTGCTTCATCAGCGACGAGCTCCGGCTGAAGGCCTTGCCGCATGCGCTGCAGCCGTAGGACCTCCTGTCCACGTCCGGTCGGGGCGGCGGGCTGACGGCCAGGTCCCTGGAGAAGGCCTTCCCGAGCGCGGCCAGTGCCCGGGGCCCCTCTTCCCTCGGGCGCTCCGACCGTGGCGGGACCGGCCCGGAGCTCTGCGGGGCGAAGACCTGAAACTCCCGGCCCGCGGGAGGCAGCCCCGGGGTAAGCTCCGGCCGCTGCGGACGGGTCCCTGTGCCTCCCGGCTGCCTCTCCACCCGCTCGCCCTGCGTCCACGCTCCGTCAGAGGCCAGACCGCGAGCACCATGTCTCGGGGGTCCCTCCGCGACCGCCCCAGCGGCCGGTCTGTCTTCCGCACTGTCCTCCTGTGGCCCCGACTCCTTCATTTCAGGTCTAGTCTCCAAGTCTGGGGGAGGGGAAAGAGAAGAGGAAACGCCCGGGGTTAACAACGCTGGGAGGAGGGGACCAGCCAAAGCCGGACAGACGAGTACGGGATGTCAGAGCCACAGGACACCCTGCTGGCCGGAGGGGAGGCAATGAGCTGGTGACAGAGGTGGTTTAAAGAGGCAGAAGCAACATGACGGGAGCAGAGGGAACAAGAAGGGCCCCTTCAGGAGAGCAGCGAAGGGGACAGTCGGCAGCCAGGTGTCCCGAGACAGGAGAAGCAGCAAGAGGCCAGCGGCTTGGATGGAGCAGACCACGGGCTCCCGCGGACCCGAGCCCTGAGGCACTGCCCTGGGCTCCCTGCGTCCGGGCTGTCCCCACCACTCAGGCTCCCCCAAGCGCTCCCACTAGAAACGGTAAGACGCCAGCGGGCAACTGCGTGGCACGTGCTGGCTGTCCTCCACGTGCCCCACGGCAGCCAAGCTCCAGCCTTCCCTGTACCCTCCGTGCCCCTCACCCCTCCGCCGCCGCCCACTCCCGGAGCAACGGGTGTCCCTTGGCGCTGTTTCCAGACCCTCCTGCCGCTGCGCATCCGTCCCTGCCTGCTAGTCCCGGCCCTGCTGCGGCTCCAATCCCCTCCCGCGTGGAGCCTGTTCATTCCCAAATCTCTGTTTCCAGTCTAGAGGACTCTCCCCAGCTCCAGATTCTGTATCGCGGATCTGACGGCTTCCTTCACAACATTTAAAAACCGCAAAATCTTACACAAAAATCTCATTAAAAATGTGAAGATAAGGCCCCAGGGAGCCCTCCTTCCTACGAGGCAACCAGGGCAGGGGTGAAACAGAGGCGTCCCTGCTGCCCCATGGAAACCCCGACCCAGCCCGCAAGCCCTGGCGTCCCAGACCCCTCCCTTAAGTCGGGCCGGGCCAGGCTGGGGGAGTGTGGACTGCAGGATCTTCCGTATGCTGACGCCTCCCGGAGCTGCACCTCACCCAGACCTCCTCTGGGCTCTGCTGACAAGTACACGAAAGCCTACTTGGTGTCCCTCTTGGATGCTGCAAGCCTAGCACGTCTCCTTCAGAACCTGTGGTGCGGGAACCCCAGCCCCTCCAAAATCAACAAGAAAAAGAGAGCCTCACCCAAAAGCCTTAGCACAGTCAATCAGCCACAGAAGGCTCCATACCCATAACCCCAGTCCTGTGAGGTCGCTGGAGTCATCACGCTCACGGACGCAGAAAGCAGACCGTGGTGCCAGGGGCTGGGGCACGGGGTACGGAGAGGACGTTAATGGGGACAGAATTTGGGTTTTGCAAGATGAAAGAGCTCGGTGAACAGACGGGGGCAGCGGTGGAGCAGTGCGAGTGTACTCACCACCACGGAGCTGCACACCCCAAATGGTTAAAATGCTGAAGTTTAGGTCTGTCTTACCACTTAAAAAAATTAAACTAAAGAGAAAAAAAAAAAGAAAAGGACGGAGCAGTCAGCCTTGATTCACCCCTTTCCTCCCGCCGTCCAGACGGGGAGCAGGAGCCACTGGACGGGCACAACAGCTCGGGCTAGACCGAATCTCGCCTCTCACCCCTGCCACGGACCGAGTTAGCCACCCGGATTTTCTGGCCGAAATGCAGCAAGATCCACCACCCTCCCCCGCCCTCACCCCCCTACAACCATTTCCCACTCAGCAGCTAGAGGTTGTTCTTAAGAGTCAGATGAAACCCTCCAGTGTCTTCTTGGCGTGCTGAGTGTCCAGAATCAAAGGCAGCACCTTCCCCTGACCTACAGGGTCCTCAGGACAGAGCCAGCCCCCCCTCTCCTGTCTCCCGCCATCCATCCCAGCTCACTTGCTGTCAGTCACGCTTGCCCTGTGGTTCCCTCTTTATCCCCAGCAAATGCAAAGCTCGTCCTGCCTCCGGGCCTTTGCACCTGCCACCACCCCACCCCACCTTCCCAACGGCACACATCCTTCAGCCCCCAGCTAACAACCGCCACAGGGAGGCCTTCCCTGTCATCCTACGGTGGAAAGGAACACCCCTCCTGCTTGCTCTTGCCTGGATCTGTCTACTGCCAGCCTCCCTGTGGACAGTGAGCTCCAGGAGGGCACAGACCTTGTCGGGGCCCAGCTCCTGCAGCACTGCCTGGCACACAGAAGTCGTCAGATGAACATTCACTGGGCACCTGCATCGTGCCTGGCGCGGCACGAAGCCATCTGCATGGATCATCCCACACGGCCCTGACAACCACATGCGAGTTAGGCACTCCTGAGTGTACCCATTTTACAGAGGAGGGAACTGAGAGTCTAGGAAGCAAGTCACAAACTCAAGGGCACAGCACATTCGAGGCAGAGCTGGGATTTAAGCGGTCTGATCCCAGAGCCATGTGCCCTGAGGAGTCACTGGTTTTGCTGTGAGGTGCTTTCCTATCCCAGAGGAAAAAATGTGCAAAATACTTTAGGTAGGGGAATGATCGCAGCTTCGTCCCACTGGGGTGTGCCTGATGCTCAGCCGTTAGGGCAGGTGGCAGCACGGGACATGAAGGCTGTGGGGTGGGGACAGGAAGGGGATGGTGAATCCGGACGGGGCGGTGCGGTCTGAGACGTGCTGGGCTATCAACAGGCCATGGCTGTAGAGGCCAAAGCAGGCAGAGTCTCAGCTGGGAAACTGTTGGAAGTCCTTCGGAGCAAACACCTTTGAGAAGCAGGATGCCACACACCCCGCAATCCAAGAGGGCAGGGGAAAGGAGGCAGCCTCCCTTTCGTGGATTAAAACCCATCAGGAGAGATCATTTGCAGAAAAGCAAACACTCGGCTCTCAGCTCTGAAAAGCTGTGAAGAAACAGCTTGACATCAGCCCAGTTAAACCAACCGGCCCCACGAAGCTTCACCAACAGGCCCGGCAAACAGCAGCGGCCGGCCAGCGTGCGGCCCGTGGCGGGTGTGGACGTGGGCTTCTTTGCTGCAGCCGACGGAAATGCTAACAGGACAGCATCTGCAGAGGTCACTTGGGCAAAAAGCCACTAATGTGCAAGACGCTCTTCACTCCTTTGGAGCTAAGTAGGGATGTTTTTGTGGAACTAGATTTCTTGTCTCTCATACTTTCTTTTCCCATATTTGATAATTCTATGACTGTTTCTGATCACGAAGTAATTCACCCTTGTTATTAAACATCAAACACCAAAAAATAACAAAACGGAAGTCTCCTGCAATCCCACCTGTGTTAACCATTTGGGTCATATTTTTAGAACTTTCTCTATCCCCTAAAAAAAGAATTTTCTCCCCAGCGCACACCTTTTTAAAAAAGTACATATGACAAACCTGTACACACACACACACACACACACACACACACACACGAATGCCCATTTTTCCTCCTCAAATGGGGCTTTTGGCCCAGATTGAGTAACAGGGTAAGACTTCCCTTCAGCCTACAGCCTAAAGCAATGGGGAAGGGGGAAGACAAAATATATAAAACGAAGGTTGTAAGACACCGGACATCAGCCAAGAAAGGGCAACATGACCTGAGAGGTAGGATCAGAGAGGCAGGCCCTACGACCACCCAGCTTGTCAGGAGAAAGGCTGCAGCCTGCGGTGTGGGGCCTAGCAGGAGGAAGGTGGACACTGAGGCAAAGCCCGACAGACCGTGTGAGCAGAGAGAGTGTTCTGGAGATCTGCGAGCATCAGATTCCTGATCAGAACACGCGGACATGGAAACTACCCAAGCTTGAGAAAGAACACCCAAAAGGATTTGAAAATGTACCCAGAGCTGATGAAGGCTGGGAACAGTGACTTCTCACAGCAGTCAGCCACGAAACCTGTACCATATAATTCACGGGCACTGGCCAAGACACTCAGAGGGTCGTGAGGACTGCAAGCTGTCTAGACTGAGCACAGGTCTAAAGGCAGAAACTGACAGAAGATCAAATGACACGGTGTTGGTGTCGCGACAGACATCGATGGAGGAGACAGAACAGAGCCCAGAATTAGACACCCCCCCCAACACACAGGGACGACTGATTTTTGACAGACGTGTAAAAGCAATTCAGTGGAGAAAATTCAGTGGAATTTCCAGTGGAAAAGTACAGCCTTTTCAAGAAACAGTGGTGGGACAACTAGATATTCATTTGAGGAAAAAAAAATGAGCTTCAATTAGCACTTTGCATCATTACAAAATTAAAGGATCACAGAATAAAACATAAAACATAAAACTGCACAACTTAAAAAAGAAAACCTTTGTAGCCTTGAGATAAGCAAAGATTTCTTAGAGAAAACATCAAAAGCATGATCCCGGAGAAAAATGACTGATAAACCGGGCTACATGAAATTAAAAGCTTCTGCTCTGCAGCAATGAGCGCTGGGGCGCTTGGATACCCACATGCGAGGCTGGCATCAGACCCTTTGCTGCGTGATTCACAAAAATTAACTCAAAATGGACCGAAGACCTAAATGAGGAGCCAAAATCACAGAAATCTTAGGAGGAAAGACCAGAGTGAATTTTAGTGCCCTTGGATCAGGCAATGGTCTCTCAGACGACACCAAAAGCACACCACCACTACCACCACACCCCCGAGAATGGCTAAAATGACGAAGATCGCGCACACGAACCTTCGACAAGCACACGGAGCATCTGGAAGCCCGGGGCTCTGCGGGCGGAAATGGA
>NC_137905.1:55712434-55755731 GCF_963455335.1 Martes martes | reverse complement strand
TCTATAGACATTGCTCAGCTTAGAATTTGTATCTCTCTTTGGGTCAGTATTGATAAAATATATATTCCTAGAAATATCCCTATCAACTAGGCTTTTCAAACAATTGGACTGAGTCTGGAGAAGCATCTCTAGCCAATCCCATGCTCTTTGTATCGCTTTCCTTGAATTCTTGTCAGGCCCTCTATATCCTCCCATCTCCTTCCTTATTTTGCAGTTCTTAGGCTTGGCAGAAAGAGACCAATTACTGGGGAAGGAGGCAGTGAAATTCTTAGGCAAGTGCAGAGTCCAGTGAAATGCATTGCATCACTGCCAGCCCCTCCTCTGTCAGATGCAAACATTTCCTGCTTCTGCCACCTGAGACCCTGTCTGCCTCCAGCTGTTGTGGAAAAAAGGAAGTTTCTCCCACAAACAAAACTTGTTTCTTTGCAGAGCCTCACTAGGATCTTATAGTTGTTTCTGGGAATTGGGATCTGGGAGAAAGTTTTAAAAACATAGTCTCAACTGCCTCATGTGTCACTGAGAGGTGAAGTGATAATTGTAGTTCTGTGGGGAGGTGAGGTCACAGAACCACAAACCCTTATCTTAACACTGGCTGCCTCCCTCCCACACACAAGCAGGGGCTGTCATGACTGGCCAGTGAGCCCACATCCTGGCAGCAGGAAAGACTGGAGTGAGTGTCAGTCCAAGTGACACAATGTGTGAGGGAAGGAGGTGTATCAGGGTCTGGATCCAGGTTGGACCTCGTGGCTGGAAAAAGGATTCTACTTGTGAAGAAAGTGGCTTGATGTCAGAGCTGTACAGATAGGAACAACAATTCCTGAGGCACAGGCTGAGTTACGGAGAGACTGGAGGTCTGATGTCCTCCATGGGACTAACTGCTCCAAACATAGTTTAATGCATATCCCTCCCTGATGGAGATCATTGGAGTTCATTGCAAGTGGTAACACAGTCTGATGTTTGCAGTCCTTAAAACTGCAATTCAGAAGGGGCACCTGGGTGGCTCCGTTGGTTAAGCCTCTGCTTTTGGCTCAGGTCATGATCCCAGGGTCCTGGGATCGAGCCCAACGTTGGGCTCTCTGCTCAGCGGGGAGCCTGCTTCCTCCCCTCTCTCTCTGTGTGCTTGTGATCTCTCTCTCTCTCTCTCTCTGTCAAATAAATAAATAAAATATTTTTAAAAACCTGCAATTCAGAAATTAATATGCTATTCAGTCTGTGCTGTGAAACCACAGAGAATTGACATGATTGGTATAGTTACCTCATTAAACTTCTGTGCATGTGATAATGAGTTTCATGGAGCTAAGCACACCCTATCTGAATGTGAACAATGGGACTGAGTGGCATTTGGAGAACCATAATTGTTTTTCTTGTATTTATGCTTGATGCATCTAGTGGAGATAGTAATTATGTCTCTCCTGAAAATATTTGTAATCTTTTGATCAAGGAAGGACAATTTTCCTCTGTGAAGTTAGGACAGGAGACTTTCAGGAAAAGGTAACTTCAACATGTGAGGGATTTGGAGAGCAGAAAAATTAAGGACTTCAGCATGTTTTCAGCTTAAATGTATCTTAAAAAAAAAAGATTTTATTTATTTATTTGACAGAGAGACACAACGAGAGAGGGAACACAGGAGAGGGAATGGGAGAGGGGGTTCATTCCCAGGCTCCTGGGATCATGACCTGGGCCGAAGGCAGACAGTGAACGACTGAGCCACCCAGGCGCCCCTTAAATGTATCTTCCGATATTTTACATGGTTTTCAAAGTTCTAACATAATTTTTAGGCTCACCCTTGCATTTCTCCTATTCAATGCACAAGATTTCATGCCTTGAGATTTGTTTTGCATGCTTGTTTTGTATTTTATTATCTTTTTCAAATTGATTAGTTTCGGTTGTTCTTTTTTTTAACATCACAGCTAATTGTATGCTCTCTAATGAGGAATAATTTAGATCCTACTCTAAATGTTTTATTGATCTCTATATGTTTTATTTAAATTACAAATCCCGGGGCACCTGGGTGGCTTAGTGAGTTGGGCCTCTGCCTTCAGCTTGGGTTGTGGTCTCAGGGTCCTGGGATGGAGCCCCAGGGCTCTCTGCTCAGCGGGGAGCCTGTTTCCCTTCCTCTCTCTCTGCCTTCCTCTCTGCCTGCTTGTGATCTCAGCCAAATAAATAAAATCTTCAAAAATAAATAAATAAATAAATGAATAAATAACAAATCCCATAGTTTAGGGTAAAAGTGAAATATTACACAACAATTTCGATGGTGGGTTCCATTGGCCAAAAAAATCACATGATTACTTCTGTTGCTGTATTAACACTGGTCCATATTCGGTAAATCCATTTTGTTCATGGACCATATTCAGGTTCTTACTAAGTTTTCATCTTCACTCACAAGTGATGACGGTTAATGGAACAATTAGTTTAACAAGAATGAGAAATTCGCACAACCAAACCTAAATTGAAATGAATTTCAAAGATGATAATGTATGCATGCATAAAAGTGGTTTATTTAAGGATACAACCAGGTAGGGGCACCTGGCTGACTCCCTTGGTGGAGCGTGCAGCTCTTGATAATAAGAACTCAGCTGTGAGTGTGAGCCCCATGTTGGGTATAGAGATTACTTACAAATAAAGTCTTTTTAAAAAAAAATTAGGGGTGCCTGGGTGGCTCAGTGGGTTAAAGCCTCTGCCTTCAGCTCAGGTCATGATCTCAGGGTCCTGGGATCGAGCCCTGGATCAGGCTCTCTGCTCCTCCGCAGGGAGCCTGCTTCCTCCTCTCTCTCTGCCTGCCTCTCTGCCTAGTTGTGATTTCTCTCTGTCAAAAAAAAAAAAAAAAAAAAAAAAAAAGAATCTGTAATTTCTCGGCTCAGCTGGGAACTTGCTTCCCCCTTTCTCTCTGCCTACTTGTGATCTCTCTCTCTCGTCAAATAAATAAATAAAATCTTAAAAAAAATTATAATTTCCATAAAACTGTCCTAAGTCACACATGATTATTTCCCTCAAGATTTTACTTCTCTGCTATTCGGAAGTGAAGAACTTAGGGGCGCCTGGGTGGCTCAGTTAGTTAAGCATCTGCCTTTGGCTTGGTTTATGATCCTAGAGTCCTAGGATTGAGCCCCACATAGGGCTCCCTCTGCAGCAGGTAGTCTACTTCTCCTTCTGACCCTTTCCCCTCTTACACTCTCTCTCTAAAATAAATACACTTCCAAAAAAAAAATTTTTTTTTAAGTAAGTGTGACTCTTGGACCAGAGGCAACACTTGGTGAACTTGTTCAAAATGCAGAAACTCAGGTCCCAGCCCAGAACGGAATCAGAGCCTGTATTTGAACAAGATTTCCAGCTTGTGGCTGTATACATTAAATTTTTGAGAAGTGCACTTCTGACTCACCATGACTCCCATTCAGAAAGATACACAACTTACAATATAAGTAGAGAGACCAAACATAACCATATATGCCTGTGTTGATGCCCTAATACATTTTACCATCCCTGGAAGTAGTATTTATCAGGGTTTTGTGAACCTTATGCTGTCCTCTTTCCTCTGAATTAGGGAAAACATCAGGGAGTGTTTTTGTGTCTAATCATCTTAGTGTGTAATTCATGCCACTCACCTAAGTCAGTTCTCTGAACTCTCTTAGGTAAAATGACAAACTCTGCACAATGGCCACATGATAAATGTATTATTTATCTCAGGGATGGTTGACATTCAGGAATGTGGCTGAGGATTTCTCGCAGGACCGTGCTAGTGCCTGGACCCTGCTCAGTGGGATTTCAATCAGTGCTTATTGTTAACAATTCTGGGGAAAAAAATCAAGTGGTGAGAACTATGGTAATCCTTCACTACTCTAGATTTCGGTAAGTTCCGTTGGGTTAAGTGATCGATAAAAGTAGTGCAATCTGGGGCACCTGGGTGGCTCAGTGGGTTGGGCCTCTGCTTTTGGCTCGGGTCATGATCTCAGGGTCCTGGGATTGAGCCCTGTATCTGGCTTTCTGCTCAGCAGGGAGGCTGCTGCCCCCTCTCTGCCTGCCTCTCCACCTACTTGTGATCTCTCTCTCTGTCAAATAAATAAGTAAAATCATTAAAAAAATGTAGTACAATCTGCCTTTTAAAGTCTGACCCCAATGCTTTTATTTGTGACGGGCTCTTCTGAGACTTCCCTCTTTCTTCCATGGACACTCTTCTGTTGTTCCTGTCATGAGTGGGGGTCAGTGTCGCTGTTCACCTTCCCATAAGACATTCATATTTATTTGCATTGAATTATGCCGAGGACTCAACATGGGGGTGGAGTCATGCAGATTAAGTCCAGTGATTTCTAACGTGAAATAGCAGTATCATGGATAGCTTTCACTTGCATCCGTCCGGAAATCCTCAGGGGATGCCTGGCTCATTTTTGTCTTTGTTCATAACTGACATGTTGGTGCACATGACAGTCCAAAGAGAAGGAAAGAACATGTTTTCTTGGCAGAATGACTTCCTACAGATGTTCTCTGTGAGTGCAAGGAGACCCATGTGCCTCCTCACCTGTCAGACCCCAGAGTTTCCTGCCCACTTCATTGCAGTGTTGCGATAATGGTCTTCAGATGTGCCAGTGCTTGCCAGCATCTGCCTGTAGGGATCCTGGAGAAAGAGCCTTTCTCAATTGTTCCGAAGCTTCCTTGGGAGACAATGAAAGGAAACATGTAATTGTTTTGTTTGGTTGATTTTTTTTTTTTAATTAGCCACTGGAAAAAGGTTTCTAGAAACTTCCTCCCAGCCTGCACTCTGATTGCTGCTGTGGGAGAAATGATAAGTGCGGTCAGGAGGTTGGTGAGGTCACAGGTTCCTGAACTCATATCTCAGGGTCTGGCTGCCTCCTCTCCTCACCTGTCCTGGCTGGTAGGACCTTCATGTCTGCCCACCGTCCTCATAGTGGGAAGGGAGTGGTGGCTTCTGTTTCAACCATAAGGGCAGAGTCTACCGTACCTCTGCGTTTATTAAGATTTCTAGATCTTCATTCATTGTTGACATTGACTATGGGGTAAAGCTGTATCTATAAATGGAAACTTTTTTTAACATCTGAATTTAATTTAATTTTTTCAGTGTTTTAATTTCTTAAGAAATCTCCACACTGTTTCCCAAAGTGGCTGCGGCAAATTGCATTCCCACCAACAGTGTAAGAGGGTTCCCCTTTTGCCACATTCTCTCCAACAGTTGTTGCTTCTTGTCTTATTAATTTTGGCCATTCTAACTGGTGTAAGGTGGTATCTCAATGTAGTTCTCATTTGAATTTCCCTGATGGCTAATGATGATGAACATTTTTTCATGTGTCTTTTAGCCATTTGTATGTCTTCTTTAGAGAAGTGTCTGTTCATGTCTTCTGCCCATTTTGTGATGTAAAATCCTAGAGGAGAATGCAGACAGTAACCTCTTCGACATCAGCCACAGCAACTTCTTTCAAGACAGGTCTCCAAAGGCAAAGGAAACAAAAGCAAAAATGAACTTTTGGGACTTCATCAAGATAAAAAGCTTCTGGGGGTGCCTGGGTGGCTCAGTGGGTTAAGCCTCTGCCTTTGGCTCAGCTCATGATATCGGGGTCCTGGGATGGAGCCCCACCTCAGGCTCTCTGCTCAGTGGGGAGCCTGCTTTTCTCACTCTCTGCCTGCTGCTCTGCCTACTTGTGATCTCTCTCTGTCAAATAAATAAATAAAAATCTTTTTAAAAAAGATAAAAAGCTTCTGCACAGCAAAGGAAACAGTCAACAAAACAAAGAGGCAACCCAGGGAATGGGAGAAGATATTCGCCAATGACACTACAGACAAAGGGCTGATATCCAAGATCTATAAAGAACTCCTCAGACTCAACATTAAAAAAACAAACAAACAAACAGATAATCATGGCAACTGGATGCTTTTAAGTGGTTTACAATTCAGTCACCAACACAACTATAGGAAAACTATTTTATTTTCTATAGTTGAAAAAGCACTCACTATTTTCTAGAATGGGTGCAATAAAGAAAAAGGATAACACCAAATTTCAAGGAATGTTGAGGAATCAGAATTTTCATATATTGCTTTTAGGAGAGTAAAAAGTACATTCACTTTGGAAAACTGCGTGAGAGGTAGTTATGAAAATAATCATTTACCTACTGAAATGGGAGCATTTTGTCACCCTAAAATATGTCTCTTTGGCCCAAGGATGAATTGAGGCTGGTATTTTAAAGAAACACCAGATAAATGAAAAGCTCTGAAACCCAGTATTTGTTTGCTTTTGAAAGAGACATTTGGATTTATAAGGGGAAACTTCATCTGTAAGGTGTCTCCATCTGTGTTCCCAAAAGAGGGAGAAGGTGTCAGTCTCCAGAAGCTGAGACCAGTGGATCTAAATGTGGTCACAACCACAGCCTTGGTTCTCATGCTTAGGCAAAGGTCACCTCCCAAATGCTTCCCAGTAGGATCACATGTGGGATTTCAAAATTATCATCACTGGTGGCCTCCCCCTCAGATTCTGTCAGTTGGTTTGGGTGGAAACAACAGTGCTTTGTTAATTAAGGGCTCCAGGTGATTCTCAGTGAGGCCAGGGGTAATCCCGAGGGCTTCAGGTGGTTTTTATGAGACCAGAGAGGCAGCTTTGGCTCACAGAGCGGTAACAGGGTCTCTGGTACGTGAGTCTGGAGGGTCGGGTCCCTGCAGCACATGATTCCTATGCTGTAGTGAATTTGTGGGTTCTGTTGGAGCAAAGGCCCCCTAGAAGCAGAAAAGGAAAAGTCAGGGATTGGGTGTAAAATAGGAAGTCACAGTTCCTGAATAGCTCCTGACACAAAGGACGAAGAAGTTGGGACTTCTCTGCATTTCTGGGTCCTGCCTTTGGGCAGATAGTTTACAGGTGAAGAGGTCCTACTGGTGGCTTTATGGGCATTTTCTCATGATGCAGCTGTGATTTCTCCACAAAAAGCTTGTGAGAAACAAATCTAGAGGACAAGGAGAAAGAATGGCCAGTTCTCAGGTAAGCTTGGTGTCCCAGGAGAGTCTGTATCATGCTTTCCTCCTGAAATTGCTTGCATTTAGAAACTGCAAATGTTTCCTCTAGTTCTGATGTTTCTCCCTCATATTTTCACCTATTTTTTAAAACCTTTTCAGAAATGAAACTGAAGGCTAGGTCATCAGAACACTTCTTCCCTATATCCCAGAAACTTGTCTCCTATGTCTCCAACCTGGGTTCCAACATGGTATCAAGAGCTGTCAATTTCAATGAAAACCTGCAACTGTTGAAAATATTCCGTTGGTGACAGATCTAGAGGGGAAGGTGTTGAATCCAAGATTCCTATTGTTGCTGAGGTTTGTCCTTGGGATCTCAGCGAAGGAAAACATTTCTCTTTTAGGTCCCCTGTGGATGCTTTATCAGCTCTGCATAGCCCAGGAATAAGAAAATGCCCAAATCAACATAATAGATATGAAATCCAGAATATCTTGGAAAGTTCTTGGGGAAAAAGCAGGGAGTGAGTCTTGTTCTTTAGAATGTGAAAAGGATACTCTATTTAAAATATACTAGATGGGCGCCTGCATGGCTCAGTGGGTTAAGCGTCAGACTCTTGATTTCAGAACAGGTCCTGATCTCAGGGTCCTTGAGCAGAGCCCTGTTTTGGCTCCACACTCAGCAGGGAATCTGCTTGAGATTCTCTCTCTGCCTCTTCTTCAGCGCTTCCCCTCTTCTCTCTAAAATATAAATAAATCTTTAAAGTAAAAAAAATAAAATATACTAGCTAATACAGGTCATGGAAACTGGTGTCTCAATGCCTCTGACAGTCAGATGGGGACCCCAAACATGGGTCAAAGATTGGGAGGAAGCCAGTCATGTGGGCATTGAGACGAATGCACCTGAGGGAGAACAGAGGAGACATAAATTGACTGAACACCCTGCCAGAGGCTGGCTGCCAGGATGCAGTGAGTGGGGCTGTGTTGAAAGGGGGAAGTGAGGAGTTGTGGGGACTTAAGGCCCTTTATTCATCACTGTACCTGGTTGTTAGGGCCTATGGCTACCTTGAAGTGGGCCCCCTGTTGGGGTTATCTGGACTCAGCGGGAGGGTCGCTATGGGCACTTTCTCCACTCCTTTACTCAAGCCTCTTTGCCTAAAAGCAGCCTCTACAGAATCTACATGCGATTGAAGTGTGTATAAATCCACTGCATTCTCATAATTAGATTTTATTCTGAATTCCTGTTTCCAGACTCTAAGGAAACACCCATGATGGTGTGTCCTTGGGTGTGCCTTAGGCACTGATAGCAATTTGTTTCTATACACCTGATGTGAACTGCTTTTATTGGTTTAGAGCTGTCTGCCAGATTCATCCCTTATAATGTTCATATTTTCCCTCTTATTATTTGTAAGGAGCTTAGATGTTCTGAGCCACATGCAGCAACCATTGCCTTCCAGGTGGAAACTTCTTTGTTCTGAGTTTCTCTTGCTTTTAGTTTCTTTTTTTTTTAAATTTAATTAATTTATTTGACAGACAGAGACCACAAGTAGGCAGACAGGGAGACAGAGAGAGATTAGGAAGCAGGCTCCCCACTGAGCAGAGAGCTAGATGTGGGACTCGGTTCCAGGACCCTGGGACCGTGACCTGAGCCGAAGGCAGAGGCTTTAACCCACTGAGCCACCCAGGCACCCCAATTTATTATTTTTTTAAATATTTTATTTACTATTTGAGAGAGAGTGTGAGAATTAGGGGTGGGGGAGAGGTAGAAGCTGATTCCCCACTGAGAGGGAGCCCCAGGAAAGTCTCCATCCCAGGACCCTGGGATCACTACCTGAACCAAAGGCAGACCCTTAACCAACTGAGCCACCTAGGTGCCCCTTGCTTATAGTTTCTGAGGAAGAGAACAAAGTCGTAGGAAGTGTGGATACATTTCCTTCAACTTGCAGCACATTGATAAATACTTGAGACAAGCAGGGTATGGCATTCCTCAAGGAATTCACGACTGCTTCAATGTTAATGATTTGTTGGAGGTGAAAAGCAGCCTTAGCTTGATGGCAGCCAGACCTCCAGGATCCTCTAAGTCCTCTTTAATATATGAAAATCCTTTTGGAAACTTCCTTTATTTCTACTCCCCAAATACATGTTGGCCATCATCCTCCAAGTATATGGCCCACTGGTAGATATCTGATGGGTCTCCTAAGGTATTACTAGACAGTACAAGACCAGCTACACCCTCAAGGTCCCCAGAGCCTAGATTCCAAATTCCTTAGACACTTCCACCATCCCTTACCCTCTCCCCATTTGAAAGTATGTATTCAGTCACTGCTTACAACCCCAGTGCAGCTTTTTCACCAAAAGATCCTGACCCATGCTTTAATAAGACCACATTTTTTGCACCAATGATATCTCCATAATTTTTTTTCATAATTCACTATTGAACTCCAATATTTCACATAAAAAACATCTCAAGAATTCTTTCTTGACAAATGGCTCATATCCAAAATCCATCAGTTTGCACTGGACAAGGAGGGCTCTCACTTCTGTGTAGTTGGTATATATGAGTTCTGGGTTGCAGATCCTTATTCAGTCAACCTGCCATCCTATAGTTTTTCTTCTACTGGACACTCCTATCACAGACTTACTCTTCTATTTACTTCTTTGTGTTTTCAGAAACAAACAAACCAAGAATCACATAATGAACATTTTTGAATGTCTTAAAATCCTGAGATCTAATACAACACAAATCATAATTTAATCAAATTTTTCAATGAACTACTATGGTACAGGATCATTGACTACAATGGCCAAGAAAGAGAGAATTCTTGAGAGGATATATGGTGTAAGTTAGTAAGTTTATTTTCATTTTTTAAGATTTTATTTATTTATTTGACAGAGATGACAAGTGGGCAGAAAGGCAGGCAGAGAGAGGAGGAAGCAGGCTCCCTGCTGAGCAGAGAGCCCAAGGTGGGGCTTGATTCCAGGACCCTGGGATCATGACCAAGCAGAAGGCAGAGGCTTTAACCCACTGAGCCACCCAGGTGCCCCGAGTAAGTTTGTTTTAACAGCACCGTATCAATGGGCAGGAAGAGCTGCACTTTGGCTGCATCAACCTGGTGGTTCTGTGCTTAATGTTCATTGGGGAGGGGCTGTGCAGGGAGTATAACATCATAAATGTTTCTTTGAATCTGTACTTGTAAAACTCCTTTTGCAAGATTCCTCGGGCACTTATTCCACTTGATATTAATATGGGGGAGATGTACAGGTAGTCCCAAGATCCACTGAGAATGTAGCAATTTGCCCTTAGTTGATGCTTCTAGAACTATTCAGGCAGGGTGCCTGGATGGCTCAGTCAGTTAAGGGTGTGCTTTTGGCTCAGGTCATGATCTCAGGGTCCTGGGATTGAGCCCACATCAGACTCCCTGGTCCGTGGGGAGTCTGCTTCTCCCTCTCCTTCTGCCCTGCTCATGCTCTCTCTCTCTCAATAAAATCTTAAAACAACACCAACAACAAAAAAACTATGCCAGCTGTAGGTCAGCCCTCTGGACTACAAGTGAATATTTTTTGCTTCTAGCCCTCATCTTAGTAGTTTCAGAAATGAAAGTTGTTTTCTTTCTGTCATTCAGTGTGTTTGTGTTGATAGTGTAATAAAAGACAAGCATCATCATCAGGGCACCTGGGTGGCTCAGTCATTTGGCCTTTGCCTTGGGCTCAGGTCATGATCCTGGGGTCCTGGAATGGAGCCCCAGATCCAGCTCCCTGCTCAGTGGAAAGCCTGCTTCTTCCACTGCCCCCGCTTGTGTTCCCTCTCTCACCGACTCTCTCTCTGTCAAATAAATAAATAAAATCTTTAAAAAAGGCCTCATCAGCAGCAAAAAGATTTATAAATGTCATGTCATTGAAACTGTTTCTTAAACTAGGCAGCATGAAAGTTTTCTATTCTATCACTTTTCCTGTGGATATAAGTACTTTCTAAATATATGGATGTGTGCATGAATGTACATGGTAGATCAGTGTTGGGTGGATCCTTCTTGTTTTCATCATTCTTCTCAGGTTGGGCACCTTCTATGAACACTGCTTTAGGGTCTCTCTGTATATTGACCTGAGTGCCATTTTAGATCAACTCTAGGTCAGATAACCTTGGTGAAAGCCTGATCCCTTCCACGTTACTGGATGTTTGACAAAATATTCCCATAAAATTAGAAGAATAATGTTTTCTTCTCTAAGATTATTATTCTTCATTTCACCTTAATTTATGAACAATTGTTAGATGCTCTCTAGAAACTAGGAAATGGTGAGAAAAGGATTGTTGTTGACTTTCTTGCTATTCCAGTAGAATCTGTCATTGGTATAAGACCTACTCAGAAACACTTGGGTGGCTCAGTCAGTGAACTGTTTGCCTTTGGCTTGGGTCATGGTGCCAGAGTCCTGAGATGGAGCCCTGTGCTGGGCTCCCTGCTCAGGAGGGAGTCTGCTTATCCCTCTCCCTCTGCAACCCTCCCCTTACTGCCCACACCCCGGCTCATGCTATTTCTTGCTTTCTTTCTCTCTGTGTTTGAAATTAAATGAGAATCAGTAAAATGAAACAAAACAAAAAACCAACCATTTCAATTCCAAGTCCTCCAATAATTCATGCCTTGGAGTTCTAGCTCTAATTAAAAAATAGATCTCTTGGGTCATGGGCTACTGCCTCCTTAGAAATGCAGATTCCCATCCTACCCCAGTATTTCTGAACAGAATCTACATTTTTACAAGATCTCCAATGCACTGATTTAAAATTCTAATTCACAATAGAATTTAATAAGTACATTTGTAAGCCACTAAAACGTCCCACCTAAGAAGTAGACACAACTTATACTGTATGATAGTAACACAGTACTCAAAACTGTGTATTCCTTTGTTGAGGACTTCATTTGACAAATTATTTTGGATAAACACACGGTATTTATACTGGTTTTGTGGATCCTATGCCATCCTCTTACCTCAAAGTCACAGAATACATTAGAGCATTTTACTGGGTTAATAATGATCTTCCTGTACAAAGGAGGATGTTCTCTGAAGGCAGAACCAGTTGTCCTAATAAAACTAGTCTAACATGAGTTCACTGCTTGGTGAGTCACAGATAGAAATTACAACAGACGGTGTTGTCACAGAATGCAAACTTGATTTGCCTCAAAAAAAAAAAAAAATCACAGGGAATAACTTGCAACATAGAGGCTCCTAGAACAAGGGGGAAGGATTTTCTATTATTTGGGGTTAGGGTGAATATT
Source organism: Martes martes (assembly GCF_963455335.1). NCBI lineage: Eukaryota > Metazoa > Chordata > Mammalia > Carnivora > Mustelidae > Martes > Martes martes. The sequence goes on along the minus strand of NC_137905.1, from coordinate 55,743,519 downwards.
CAGAAAGTGGAGCCTTATCTTGTGTAGAGCTGGGCATTAGGTGGCACAAGAGCCTCATGAAAACCTTCTCTATATACTTTGTATTTATGTAAATGGGCTTTGTGCACCTTCTTCGGTGGAGATTTTCATATTATCATGAGACAAAGGGAACTGTAGATCACTCCAACATTTACTGCTTGGTCCATCTGCTTAGGTGTCATGGAGGTGAAGTTCAAATTGGGCCAGCCCAAGCTCTTCCTCTTCCAACTAAGTGCCCTTAGTTGGATAGTTTCTGTTTTCCTGGGAGCAGACCCTGCCCATGAGTGTTTTGAATAAAATGAAGATAAGGTGGAAACAAGAGGGTAAGTAAAATGTGGCACAAAGATCAGAGGGTACAAGCAGGTAACCAAGAAAGGTTGGATCTTGGGTGTAGAGGTGAACATTAACTCCCTCTCTCATCTTAGGGACCACCGTGGACTGTGTCAATGGCCACTTGGTGACTGTGGTATTTATTGCAGGGACAACTGACATTCATGGATGTGGCCATAGAATTCTCTGAGGAGGAGTGGGGATGCCTGACCCACACTCAGCGGGAACTGTACAGGGATGTGATGTTGGAGAATTACAGACATTTCCACTTCCTGGGTGAGGAAGACTCCTTCCAGATTTCCCAAACCCCACTCTGGGTTTTGTTCCTTCCTGTGAAGACTGTTTGTTGGGAGATTCCTGTTTGAATGACTGGATTTCAGATCCAGGCAGAGAGGGGAATAAGTAGGGGTTTATAGATGGAGAGAAACATCTTCATGATGTTTCCTTCTCAGCTTTAGCTTCCCCTTCCTCAAGGTAACAGCATCACTTCTGTAGATTCCTGGCAGTTCTAGACATTGAGTGGCTTACGTGGTACTGCCCACATCTTCTACACCAATTTTTACTCATTATTGTATCTACTACTTGGAAGTGGAGGTCAGGATGTGAACATTGGTAATCCCTCCTTCCTGTTGTAAAGGGGATTTTGAGCAATAGCATTTGGGAAACCATTTTCTAGATTCCACAATGTTCTCTCTTCTCTACTGAGCACACCTGTGATTGGAAGCTAGAATCTCCAGCAGTACTTGTTTTCCTTTTTTCTAATGAACAGGTCTCATTGGGTCCAAGCCAGACTTGGTGTCCTTTTTGGAACAGAATAAGTTCTGGGATGGGACAAGAAAGGTAGCCTTCCATCCAGGTAGGTGGGAACGAATGAAGCAGATGACAGAGGTGAGATCCAAATGTGAAGGAGGATGGTTGACCTTAAACTGTGTGGTTTCTGTGGATTTTCTTGAATGGAAATTATTTCAAGAAGCCCAGTGTTGTTGGTCTCCCTCTCACTGAGGGACATCTGCTATCCAAGATGATAAAACTCTTACATTCTTGAAGAATTCTCCTTCAGCTCCAGTGATGGTCCACCATATCCACAGGGAGGGCCTGGAGACTCTCCTGGGAGGGGGAGGGCCTCCCTAATCTGAGAGTTTCTCCATTGCTGGGAGGGCCCTGGGGAAATCACCCTACTTCTGAGGACTTTCGTGTTAAGCCCTTCGTAAGTTCTGTTTTGCCTCCTGTGCAATGTGTGTCAGGGTAGTGCTGAGCATGTTGGAGTTTGTGTGGAAATTCCGGAAACACTGGAGACAGACATCTCATGTTTTCAGGTTTATGTTTTTGAGTGTTATGGAGGGTTTAATATGAAGTATACAAAACTGAGACTCTGTAACTTCATCAGATCACAAAGTACCTCCCTAAAATGAGAAAATTCACATCCTGTATTTCCCTTCAGAAGTTCACAGTCTGTGTGTTCCATTCCTAAATGGTGAAATAATATAATGTATCTATTTGTTTCCTAGAATTCCTACCTAAATAATGCCATAGGGGAGCTAGGACATTTAGAACTCGATTTATAGTCTCTAATGTAGTCTCAGTTGTTACCTTATTTATTAATCACTGCATCATTTAATAATTTCATTTTATATGAAGTTCTTGTGTGTTTTTACATTCTAATTAGCTGTATATGAGATTCAGTTTTGATTTTTTAGATCCAAAGTTCTGATGGGACATGGACCTGTGCTTTATAAGAAGTGAGGGAGATAATTAGTACAATCCCCATATTTAAGAAAAACTTTTGCTTATAAATATAATTTTACTTCAGGGAATAATTAGTCATTAGATTTTTCTTTTGATTTCCTCAGAATATACCTGAATTCATCCAAATACTTTTTAAAAAATAATGTCATTGTCAGTATATTTTCCAAAGTTGGTGTTTATTTAGAAATGAAAGGATTTTGGTTGCTTGGTTCTACAGAATGAATTATAGCTTTATATTCTACATAAAAGGAGGTGTATATTAACATGATACATTTTTCAATGTCTTTTAAGTGCTTACTAGTAAAATCTTTCATTAGACTTTCTTATGGTTGATATTAATGAATATTCTTTACAATTTTACTATCAGTGAAGGCATGCCAACAATTCCAATGTTTGTTTTTCATGGGGTCACAGTCTGTGCTTGAAAATACAGTTACATAGTGATTTTTCTTTTAGATAATTCATCTATATTTTTATTGAGAACTTTTTGTCTTCAATTTGGTCTTATTCTGCTTTTGTAATTCCATAATAATGTACTTCCTTTTGTCTGGGACTTTCTACAACATGAAGTAGTTGTGCTTTCCTTTTTGTTTGTGTGTTTTATTCTAGGGGATGCAAGGGTGGCTTGGTCAATTAAGCATCTGCCTTTGGCTTAGGTCATGATCCTAGGGTTCTGGGATTCTAGATTCTGTAATGTTCTCTCTTCTCTACTGAGCACAACTCTGATTGGTAGCTAGAATCTTGGAAGTTAGAGTCCCAAGTTGGGCTCCTTGGTCAGCGGGGAGCCCCCTTCTCCCTCTGCCGGCTGCTTCCCCACTTTGTACACATGTGCTCTCTCTCACAAATAAAAAAAATAAATCTTTAAAAAGAGACATTAAAAAAACATTTTAAACTGATATTCTCAATGGCATACAAAGTTATTCAACTTATTTCCGCCCCTGCACCCACTTTGTCACCAGTATCACAAATTCTATCTTTTATATTGTGTACTTTATTACCTGGGTTTATGATTTAAATGCTTTGATTTAAAAACATTTTCTAGGGGCGCCTGTGTGACTCAGAGGGTTAAGCCTCTGCCTTCAGGTTAGGTCATCATCTCAGGGTCCTGGGATCGAGTTCCCCATTGGGCTCTCTGCTCAGCAGGGAGCCTGCTTCTCTCCACACCCCCCCCCCTTGCCTCTCTGCCTACTTGTGATCTCTCTCTGTGTCTCAAATAAATAAATAAAATCTAGAAAGAAAACATTTTGTGGCACAAATAAAAACAACTTGTGCTACCTCATTACAACACTACAGGTTTCCATAATGTGAAAATATTTATAATTAGCAGAGAGGTTTATATTGTCATATGGTTTTAGTTACTGCTTAGAATCCTTTTACTTGATCTAGAAGGATTTCCTTTAACGTTTCTTGTAGAACAGGACTAGGGGTAAACTTACAGGGGTTTCTACGTGGGAAAGTGTTCATTTCTACCTTTATGGAAAACAGTTTTCCCCGATAGAGGATTCTTGGTGGATATTTTGATCCTTCAGTGCTTGAATACACTGTCCCATGCAGTTCTTCCTACCAGGTCTGCTGTGAATCCCAGTCACAATCTTATGGAGATCTCTTAAATAAGATGAGTTGTTCTTACCACACTGTTTCAAAATTCTCTTTTTTAATGGTGACTTTTCATAGGTTAATTGTAATGTGTCACTGTGTTCATGTCTTGAATTTTATCCTACTTTAATTTTTCTGAGCTTCTTGAATGTGTCTCTTCTTTCCACAAACATGGACATCACAAGCCCTTAGATCTTCATATAAACCTTCTGCCCCTTTTACTCTCCCCTACCTTTGGGGTCCCCATAACGTGCCTTTGGGAGCACTTGTTGGTGTCCCATGAGTCCTTACTCTGCCCTTTTCCACATGTTTCTTTGTTCCTCTCAGCAGATAATTTAAAACCTGGGGTCTTTAGGTTGTCTGAATCTTTCTTCTGTTTGATCAAGTCTGTGACTGACCCCTTTTGTATTTTTAATTTCAGTGATTGTACTTTTCAGCTCCCAGCTTTGGTTGATTGTTGTATTTTCTGTGTCTTTGGGTTTACATTTCTGTCATGTGTAGTTTTCCTGATGGCATTTAGTTACCCACCTACTTTTCTTCTTCCTCCGTGATGATCTTTATGACAGTTATTCGAATTCTTCCTCAGACAGTAAGTACTTCTTGGTTAATTCAGGGCCAGTTTTAGAGATTTATTTCATTCCTCTGATTAGAACATGTTTCCTAATTCTTTGCCTCTGATTCTAATTCAGAATATGTATTTTTAGAGAAAAACAACTAGATTAATTACATTTTAGCCATGGAAAATGTAGGCATGTGGGTTGCCAACCTCTCCACAATTGGACATCTCTGTGAATCTTTTGTGTCCCCCAAACTGAAAACCATACCTACTTTTGTATGGAAATAGCCTATTTTTGACCAGAACCCTTACCTAGAACATTAACAGTCCATTATCTCATACTTTGCTGGGGTCAATGGTGTATACTGTATTTTTATAATGAAGGAAACTTTAGAAAATAAACCATTAAAACAGTCATAATGAAGGGAAAGTGCATTTACAGTAGTGCACTGTATTTGTCAAAAAAAAGAAAACTGAGGGGCAAGTGGGTGGCTCAGTCAGTTGGGTGTCTGCCTTTGGTTCAGGTCATGATCCTGGGGTCCTGAGGTTGAGCCATGTGTTGGGCTCCCTGCTCAGTGGGAAGCCCGCTTCTCCCCCTCCCTCTGTCTGCAGCTCCCCCTGGTTGTATTCCCTGTTTCTCCCTCTTTGTCACCAGTAAATAGAGGTGACTATTTCTGCTTCAAACAGCCCACCAAGTTTTTAGGTTAGATGTCCCTATGTTGTTGTTTCACAGCCCATGCTCTCCTTATACTCCTGACCTGAGTTTTCAGTGAGTTTTTATCAGTTGTAGAAGCTGAATTAAGTTGGGCACCATGTTATTCTTACATTTAAAATTGGATCAATTGAAGGATAGGGACGCCTGGGTGACTTAGTTAAGCATCTGCCTTTGCTCAGAACATGATGGTCCTGGGAAGGAGCTCCATAACTGGCTCCCTGCTCAGCCAGATATGTCTCTCTCCCTCTGCCTGCTGTTCCCCACGATTATACACACACTCTCTACATCAGATAAGTGAATGAAATCTTTAAAAAAAAAACAAGGATAATAATTCATTATTCAGTATGTGTCATCTTGTGGTCAGCTATACCATGAAAAGGATGCCGCGTACGTGTAGGAAAGAAGACATATATTTTGTGTTATATACACAGTGAGTAGGTAGATGCTCAGGTCTTTAAAATAGCTCAGATACCCTGGATATACTCTGGTTTTTCCATTTCTTCTCTCTGGTGTTGTCTACCCCCAGGCATTGCACTTATTCTTGCCCTTTCTTTGGCCCAGGATACCTGCCTCACCACTAGACATCAATCCATGTTCCTTGCAGCAAAGGAGACTATCAATCTGATAGGACTTAGAGAATTTGATCTGAAGTCTTTCTGTTTTCCTTCAGGGAAAGCCATTTTCCCCAAGGTAGTACTCCCTCCATGCCATTGAACACTACTATTCTATGGGCCAGTGTAATATATAAATGTCACACATGTGGATGTAGATATTTGAGAACATTTCTTGAACTTCACCATAGCATCTGGTGCAAAGGCAATCACACTTTGTCCTGAAACTAGCTGTTTCTTTTTTTCCTTTTTTTTTTTTTTTAGATTTTAAAAAAAAAATTATTTATTTATTTCACAGAGAGAGAGAGATCACAAGTAGGCAGAGAAGCAGGCAGAAGCAGGCTCCCTGCTGATCAGAGAGCCCGACGTGGGGCTCGATCCCAGGACCCTGAGATCATGACCTGAGCTGAAGGCAGAGGCTTTAACCCACTGAGCCACCCAGGTACCCCAAAACTAGTTGTTTCAAAAAGGCCCTAGAATTAACAGTATCCTTAATCTTAATGCCTAGGGATTTTATGCTACATGTAAATGCATAGCTGACAAACAGCTACTTAGGCCTGCAGTTATTTATGGTCTTATGTGAAAAATCATTAAATACAGATTTAGAGTAAAAATGTTATATTCAACCCCTTTAAAATTTATAACCTATGTTAATGTCTTGTATACATTTCTTGACTTATTTGAAAAATATTTAAATAATTTCCAAAACATTTTTTTAGGAGTTATTTATTTAATTTAGAGAAAGTACAAGGGAGTGCGGCAGGGTGGAGCAGACCGAGACTGAGAGAGAATCCTAAACCAACTTCCTGCTGAGCTCAAAGTCTGACCCAGGGCTCCATAATATGATGTTGTGATCATGACCTGATCTGAAACAAAGAGCTCATTCCTTAACTGATCAGCACCCAGGAGCTATACTTTGTTATTATTATTTTTTAATATTTATATTTATTTTAGAGAGAGGGAGAGAGTTAGTAGGGTAAAGGGCAGAGAGAAAGGGATTTCTGAAGCTGACTCCCTGCTAAGCAGAGAGCCCAATGCAGGGCTCCACCCCAGGACCCTGAGATCATGACCTGAGCTGAAACCACTTAACCAACTAAGCCACCCAGGTACCCCTGTTCTAAATCACTTAAATTTGGATTGCTTTCATTCAAGAATGTGAACTAAAGTGCATCTGGGGTCATCTCAGGAAGCTCAAGGAAGTACATTTGGGGTGGGAGCTCAGTGAAGGAAGGTATAGAGGGAAGAGAGAGAAGAAAGAAGTGAAGACTCTGTCAGAGTCAGATACGTTAATGAATAAAGAAAATGTGTGTTGTATATTTTGTGTGTCTTTGTGTCCCAACACTAACATGACCACAGGCATAGAGGGTTTGTAAGAGTGACTTATCTGTAGATAACTCAGAGATGACCTGTGACTTAGTTCCTGTAGAGGCTGTCCATTTTAGCCTGTGTTAGAATCCACCGGAGCACTTGGAAATCTTGGATTGTTGTGCCTATCCCTATATTACCATATCAGTAGTTCTTAATTTTCTTGTCCTCTAATTTGTCATTTCAACTTTCATGGTTAGTGTTTTTTATTGTCCTTCGGAACTTTTTCTTACTCCAGACCACAGAGATAGAATCCTTTTAGTGTCTGTAAACACATCATTATCCTTAAAATTTCAATCAGAAGTGTATTAAAAAATCAATGTATTGTGGGATTTCTCTAGTAACTGAAGTTTTCTATTCTTTTTTTATCCCCCCAACATAGCTAACAAGTTGAAATGTATTCTGAAAATGTTGTGCTTTCTTTTCATTTGCTTACAGAAGTCATTTCTTGATCTGGATTCACATTGCCACAGTCTTGGAGTCAACTTCTCTGTGATTTGTTTCCATCTTTTCATGACTCTAGTCCTGCTTAGCAATCACACAAGACCAGACAACCCGTGTCAGTTGGGATGTCATAAACCTTCCATGGGCCACTCAACTCAGATGAATGATCATTCCTCTTCCCACAGTAGAGTGGCCTCTGGGGCTTGGCAATAGCAACAGTCTTCATGTTACAGGCTGTAGCTGGAATCCGGGCAACCTGATGGGTGTTTTATCATTATGTCTTTATTTCACTGGATGTAGGTGAAGTTATACAGATTTATTGCCAAACACATGAGTATAGTTGATAGGTTTGTCTGGGATAGAGCCAAGAGGGCACTCTGGTGCCCCTGGAGAGAAGGCAGGCAGACAACCTGGGGGCAGACAACATGGAAACAACCATCTGAAGGATGGCACAGAGTGGAAGATTATTCAGTGGTCTAGAAGCCCTATCCTGAGAGGAAACGTTCAGTGAGATGTGTTTTCAAGAACACAGAAGTTGGATGGCACCATTTCCTTCTCTCGCCCTATAACATAAACCTAGAACCCCACTCAGCAGGGACACCGGCTGTCTGCTTTTCTTGCACCAAGCCCCACCTCCCTGTGTTCTGGTGGGACTGCCCTTCTCAGTGAGGCTTGCCTCAGGACCAGCAAGATGGGTCCCTGCCCACACCACATCTGCTGAGCAGAGAGTTCTGTAGGGCTTCAGCTCTGGTGGAGTTGAAGTCAGGTCTCCTATCACAAGTAGACCAGAGCTCACCTAGTCACACTGAGGCTAGGGTCCAAAGATTTCCCACAGCAAGGAAGGAGAGCCTCTGCAGAACACTGGCCTGAAGGATATAAGAGGACACATCAGTGGCTTTTCCAAATACAGGAGAAGGCAGAGACTTAGACAAAATACCAAGATGAAAAAATTTATCTTACTTGAAATGAGATATGGCCATGGCTAGAGCCCTAAGGGAAACAGAAATGAGTAACTTGCTTGATGGAGGATTTAAGGCAACAATCTTAGGGATATTCCCAGGGATGAGAAAAGAATAATGAGAACCTTAACATAGAGAGCAGAGTTAAAAAAAAAATGGGGGCATGTGGGTAGCTCACTCCATTAAATATCTGACTCTTAGTTTTGGTTCAGGTAGTGATCTCAGGATCCTGGAATCTAGCCCCAAGTTAAGCTCCTCATTCACTGTGGTGTCTGTTTGGTATTCTCCCTTCCTCTCCCCTCTTGTAGCTCCTACTCATGCTCTCTCTTTCTCTTTCTCTGTGTCTCAAATAAATAAATCTTTAAAAAAAATCAAAGAGATTAACAATGCAATCAATCAGTTTGGAAACAGACTTGGTGCAATGAACAGGAGGCAGGAAGAAATAGAGGAATAACTTTCTGAACTAGAGGACAATGAATGAATGAATGAATGAATGAATGAAAAATAATGAATCTGAATCAAAGAGAGATGTATCATCTCTCTCAAGATTTCATTTAGGGAACAGAGTGACTCCATCAAATATAGTATCATTCCTAGGTCTTGGGCTTTTCTGTGCTGGGACAGTTTTGTTTCCAAATTAAACTGTTATTCTGGTCTAAGGAGATTCCCAATTTCTTTGGTATAAGGTTGATAATTCAGTCTTAGTAACTTGTGCATTTTTATGAATTATCTGGGTATTTTTTTTCTAAGTTAACTGATTAGTATGTAATTGTTGATATAATTAAAGCATTGCCAGTTTTGTTTATTATTTTGGTTAAAAAGGGCATTACACCCCTGAAACAAAGAATACATTATATGTTAATAAAAAAGAAATAAATTTTTAAAAAAACCAACGAAAAGAAAAAACAATAAAAAAATAAAATGAGCATTACATTCAATGTATTATTATTATTTATTCTGCTCTATTATATTTATTTCACGTTTTTGTTATTTTCTTTCTCTACTAAATTTCAGTAGTTTTTTCTGAAAGGAAAACTAATTTTCAGTAGTTTTTCCCTTCTTTTATTTTATTTTTTTAAAGACTTTATTTATTTGACAGAGATCCCAAGTAGACAGAGAGAAGTGGGCAGAGAGAGAGGGGGAAGCAGGCTCCCTGCTGAGCAGAGCCCCATGTGGGGCTCGATTCCAGGAGCCTGAGATCATAACCTGAGCCGAAAGCAGAAGCTAAACATATTGAGCCACCCAGGTGCCCCAGTTTTTCCCTTCTTTTAGTAGGAAAGTTGTTTATTCCAAATTTTTTCTTTTCTTTTTTTTTTAAAGATTGTATTTATTTATATGACAGACAGAGATCACAAGTAGGCAGAGAGAGGCAGGCAGAGAGAGAGAGGGAAGCAGGCTCCCCACTGAGCAGAGAGCCTGATGTGGGGCTTGATCCCAGGACCCTGGGATCATGACCTAAGCTGAAGGCAGAGGCTTTAACCCACTGAGTCACCCAGGTGCCCCCCAACTTTTTTCTTAACTCAACCCTGTAGAGCATAAAAGATTTTGAAAATGGAAAGTCTTGTGGAAAAAAAGATTAGCAAAATAAACAATACAAACAATGACAAAACAGGACAAATTGAAGTTAGAATTCTTGAGGGTTTTCTATAGATCACATCATCTGTGGACACAGATAATTTCACTTTTTCTTTTTTCAATTTGGATTCTTTTTATGTATTTTTCTCCCTTAATTGTTCTGACTAGAATATCTGGTCCTATGCTCAAAGGCAGTGTTGTAATCCCTTCATCACATTGTTTCTGATCTTAGAGGAGAAGCTTGCAGTCTTTTACTATTGAATCAGCTTTTCATACATATATGGCTTTTATTAGGTTGAGAGGGTTTCTTCTATCTCTACTTACTGAGTGTTTTTATTTTTTAAAATTTTTATTTATTTTTAAAAAAGATTTTATTTATTTGACAGAGAGAAACACAGCCAGAGAGAGAACACAAGCAGGGGAGAGTGCGAGAGGGAGAAGCAGGCTTCCCACTGAGCAGGGAGCCTGATGCTGGGCTCGATCCCAGGACCCTGGGATCATGACCTGAGCTGAAGGCAGCTGCTTAATGACTGAGCCACCCAGGCACTTTTATTGGGTATTTTTAATCATGATATGTCCAATATGCTCATACTTGTGTTCTGTCTCAATTAATATGACCATGTCTTTTTTGATCTTCATTCTGTTATTGTGGAGTCTTCAATTTATAGTTTTCCATACTGGAACACCCTTAATTCCAGGAAGATTTTTCACTTGATTATGTTGCCAAATGGTAAAACCTTCTTTTGACATAGTTTGTTCTATTTTATTGTGGACTTTGCATGAATATTCCTCACGGGCAGTAGTTTGTAGACTTCTTTAGCTATAGTGTCTTCTCCTGGCTCAGATGACCTGGTAATGCTGGTGCCCTAGAGAGCATGTTCTGCTGATTTCTCTGATCTTCATTCCTTGGAAATGTTTGAGGAGATTTGAAGTCCTTTGTCATTCAGTGTCTGTTTGAATTCTCCAGTGAATTCATCTGGCACAGGACTTTTCCTTGTTGGGAGTTTCTTCATTACTCTTTCAGTGTGCTTAGTAGTTGTTGATAAGTTGTAATTTTAAAATATTTCTTCATGATGGTTATACCTTTTGTGAAATTTATTGTTGTCTTTTGGTATCACTTTCTTGGCACATGATTATACATTGTCTCCTTTTATAATTACTTTTATTTCTTTGGTATTAGTTCTCCTGTGTCTGCTTTTACTTCTTCACTTCTCCTTTTAGGTGGTCTTTTCTCATTTATTTGTTCTTGATTTAGTTCATGAGCTGTCAATTTTGTTGATCTTTTCTGACAACCAACTCTTCCTATTGTGGATATGTTCCTATTTTTACTGTGTTCTATTGGGTTCATTTCAGTTTTATGTTTAAGAATCCATCCTTCCACAGTTTTATTCTCATATGACACTTTTGCTGATTATTTGAGATATAGGAAAATGATGTGTGCTGCAAGATGACAATACCACAGAATTATGTATTAGGATATGTGGTCTGTATGTTCTGTGCAAAGATCGGTATCCATGGAGGAATGAAGTCCTCATGATTCCTTCTCGGCCATCGTCCTGACATTCTTTAATTGACTTGAAGCTTGTATATTACAAGACATTCGTATATTCATCTGAATGTGATAAGTAGAATGATTTTACTTTTCTCTTATTTGATATCTTTCGGAAAAGTTTTCAGTTAGCAATAATTGTGCCTTGGATTAACCTCATTGGCTATGGTACTGCCAGTGTGCAAAGCTTCTCTTATTTGATATCTTTCAGCTGTATCTTCACATGACACTCAGTGCTGCCCGCAGAAGCCAAGCATAGAAGCTTCTTTCCAAAAAGTGTCAATGGGTAGATATAAAAATAGTGCTGTTGAAAATGTATACTTAATGACATACTGGGACAATGATGGGGAGAGTGAAGGGCATCAAAGATACCGTGAAGGACATAGCCATTTGGAAACAACTGCCCTTGATAAGAATCAAAATGATCAGAATAGTGAAGGATATAAAACATCATGGAAAACCTTACTTTTTAAGTCAACTGTTTCTGCAAAGCAGTGTGTTTCTGTCAGCAAAAGCTCCAATCAAATATTCAAACATACATACGGAGAGAAACCTTTCCAATGTAAAGAATGTAGCAAAACCTTTAAATTCAGCTCAACCCTATTTCAGCATCACAGAAATCATACTGTAGAGAAACCATACAAATGTGAGGAATTTAGTAAGACCTTTAAGGACTGCTCATCACTAACTGGACACAGGCAAATCCATACTGGAGAGAAACTCTACAAATGTAAAGAATGTGGCAAAGATTTTAAATTTCACACAGCATTTACTCAACATCACAAAATTCATACTGGAGAGAAACTTTACAAGTGTAAAGAATGTGGCAAGGCCTTTAACAGGCACTCAAGCCTTACTCAACATCACAGAATTCATACTGGAGAGAAACCTTACCAATGCCCAGAATGTGACAAGGCCTTTAAACAGCACTCACACCTAACTCAACATCACAGAATTCATACTGGAGAGAAACCTTACCAATGTCCAGAATGTGGCAAGGCCTTTAACAGGCACTCAAACTTTATTCAACATCACAGAATTCATACTGGAGAGAAACCTTACCAATGTCCAGAATGTGGCAAGGCTTTTAAGATACACTCAAACTTTATTCAACATCACAGAATTCATACTGGAGAGAAACCTTACCAATGTCAAGAATGTGGCAAGGCCTTTAACCAGCACTCAGCCCTTACTCGACATCACAGAATTCATACTGGAGAGAAACCTTACCAATGTCCAGAATGTGGCAAGGCCTTTAACAGGCACTCAAACTTAATTCAACATCACAGAATTCATACTGGAGAGAAACCTTACCAATGTCCAGAATGTGGCAAGGCTTTTAAGATGCACTCAAACTTTATTCAACATCACAGAATTCATACTGGAGAGAAACCTTACCAATGTCCAGAATGTGGCAAGGCTTTTAAGATGCACTCAAATTTTATTCAACATCACAGAATTCATACTGGAGAGAAACCTTACCAATGTTCAGAATGTGGCAAGGCCTTTAACAGGCACTCAAACTTAATTCAACATCACAGAATTCATACTGGAGAGAAACCTTACCAATGTCAAGAATGTGGCAAGGCCTTTAACCAGCACTCAGCCCTTACTCAACATCACAGAATTCACAGTGTGGAGAAACGTTACAAATGTCCAGAATGTGGCAAGGCCTTTAAGAGACAATCAATCCTTACTCAACATCACAGAATTCATACTGGAGAGAAACCTCAGAATTGTAAATAATGTGGCAAGGCCTTTAGATTGTTCTCAACACTTACTCATCACAGAATTTGTCAAGAATTGCATATAAATGTAAAGAAATTGGAAAGACTTTTCAACAGCACTCACACCTTAGTAACCATAATAGAATTCATACTGGATAGAAACCTTACAAAAGTAAAGAATGTGGAAAAAATGCTTAAGGACTGCTCTACCATACACCACATCAGAGATTTCATATTGGAGAGTAACTATGCAATTATAAGGAATGTGTCTTACCTCTCTCTCCCTGGAGCACACAACTTAACGTCATTGTTATCATAGGAAGAAAACTGGAAAATGTGAAAAAAGTGGTCAAACCTTTAACTGGAATTCAGTCTGTACTCAGTGTCAAAAAATGCAAACCCTAGGCGTGCCTGGGTGGCTCAGTGGGTTAAAGCCTCTGCCTTCCACTCAGGTCATGATCCCAGAGTCCTGGGATTGAGCCCCATATCAGGTTCTTTGCTCGACAGGGAGCCTGCTTTCTCCTCTCTCTCTGCCTGCCTCTCTGCCTACTTGTGATCTCTCTCTCCATCAAATAAATAAAATCTTAAAAAAAAATGCAAACCCTAGAAACATAATGAATGAGGAAAGGCCTTCTTTTCAATATACACTTAAGCAAATACCAGAGAGGACATTAAAGTAAGTAGATTGAAAGATACCAGTGTTTAGAAAACTATTTAATTGATCATCAGATGTCAGTAACATTTGACAGATAGCAAGTAGAAAGCCATACATCAGTCACTCTATTCAGACAGTACTCTGTATCAAAACAGTTATTCTAAGGAAAAAGACAAAATTAAAGGAAATAGATATGTTGTTATATGCAAGAGATTTAATGGGTGGACTTTTACATAGATATAATTAATTTCAGTGCGCTTTTTTGTTACATTGATCCTATTTGAGATTTGTGACTAATAATAATGTACCTAATTCTCAAATCACTTCAGAAAATTTATTTATTCCTACTGTGTGTGTGTGAAACCATGTGGCTGGTTGTAGGTATAGCAAAGATATTTGATGCCCTTCTGCATTAGATGGGACTCATGCATCCCTAATTTTCCATGGAAGATGCAGGACAGGATAATATGCAACAAATGAAGAAAATCTGAATGGAGATGCTGTTTACGGTTATAATATTGATATAAGTTACCATGAGATAGGTGTTCAGATCATGATTGTTAGCCGTTTATTAAAACTAAAGAACTTCCTCGAACTAGAAATACAAGGTTTTACTAATTGTTCTTTATGGAAAAAGAGGTGGCAGTCCAGTTCAGTACTAATGTATCTTCATAATCGTGATCTTTAGAGAGTAGGAGTTGATGTGGTTGAAATGCAGAAATCCTCACAGATAACAAAAAGAGCATAGTTCACTCTTCCCTACAATGCCATATCATTGGACACACACATTTGTTAATGATTCTCAGGCCTGAAATATATGGTAATCACTTCTCCCACATCATGATACCAGCATTTGAGTGCTTTTTAACGCTTGCATCTTGTATTTTGAACAGGGATAATAGAGTGGATTTGAAATGCATAACATAGTCTGTGTACTTAATATATTTTAACTAATAAAGCATAATGGTTTTTAACATCTTAATATGGATGTGTAATGAATGATGCGTTATCCCACCACCAATGTGAAACTATCTCACTTTATTGAAGGTTGTAGAGAACTGATGGTATCTATCCCCTACTTGGTCATGGAGTGGAATAATATTCCTAGGAATCCATTCTCTCAGTTCCTTAAGTTAAAACCATGTGTGATTCCCCCCTCCAGTTTATCTATTGTATCATTTTCTCCTCCTTATGAATACTGTGTTATTATTGTTGATATGTTACAGATTATATGGAGGTATGTTTGACCTTGTAGTTCACATACTCCATGATACTGCTATTTGGCATCTTCTGTGAGAAACCAGTAGTTTTCCAGGGGCCTTGAACTGACACCTACCCTTCTCACTAGTGTGTTCCCTAGACAACACCCTGCAGAGTCACAAGGCAGTGTAACTTCTGATATGACAACAATCCACCCTTGTGAGCAGCCATCTCCTTTTTCCCAAGGCTTCCGCCTCCCATGTCCCTTAGAGAAGATTTCTGCAGAGCTTACCTAAACCTGTTTTAGTTTCAATGGCCTAGTCTGGACTTACTGCTCAGACTCTAAAGCATTGAATCATGGCCCCTAGTAAAGGTATGTTACACTGCGCTGTTGTTTTGATGTGTCTATGAAGTACATATGCGCATATGACCTTGATGTGTGTGTATTAGATATGCCAGAAGTAGAAGAGACCTATTCTAAATGGAGTGATATTGTAGCTCAGGTAAGAGATATAAAATATAACATGATGAATTAGCATGTGCAGAACAACGGTCTGGGGTGAACAACAGACTCAGCATTAGAAGAATAATTTCTTGTTTTATTTCCTAGTTATTTCCAAATCTCCAGTTGTATTTTTCCTCATTTTTGTTTCCAGTTCCATAGGCATCACAACCATCCTTTTTTGCCTGAATTGTGGCAAGAGTGTTCTCACTAAACAATTGATATTAGAGAGATGGACAGGCAAAGGACATTTATTCACATATTTAGGCCTGGATGTGGGATGTGAATCTCAGTAAAATTTGATGAAGGCAACATCCTTAGAGAGAAAAGGAAGACCTATTAAAAGAAAATGTGAAAAACTCTGTTGTGGGAAAGGAACTGGATATGGCTCGCTTTAGTCATTCCAAAGCACAGGCTTGGTGGTGTCATCTGGTGAATACATGTAATGGGGAATGTGAATTGGCAAATATGTTAGTTTTAAAGATTTTGTTTATTTATTTGACAGACAGAGATCATAAGTTGGCAGAGAGGCAGGCAGAGAGAGAGACGGGAGGAAGCAGGCTCCCTGCTGAGCAGAGAGAGCAATGCGAGGCTCAATCCCAGGACCCCAGCATCATACCTGAGCCAAAGGCAGAGGCTTTAACCCACTGAGTCAGCCAGGCATCCAAATATGTTAGTTTTAAAGGAGTAGGGAAGTCTTTATCTTCATGATTTAACTGAATTCCTGTCTGTAACTGAGGACCAGATGCTCTTGGATGACAGTGATGACTGTGATGGCCCAGGTCTAGATCAGTGGCACTGGATGGGATGGGTTTTGCATGATGCAATCATTTATGCTGGGGTCCAGCCTTGGCAGATCCAGGTGTCCCAAAGGAGGGGCGGTATTGGCGAAAGGAATGGGAGAGCCACACAGCGAGTTCTGGTCAGTAGTCAGGCATATCCATTTTATTTTATTTTAGAGCTTCTTATGTAGGCAGTTTAATTGGGATAGGGGGTTACATTTGTGCAAAGGACATCAAAGGGCTCAAGCACTCATCAGATAATTTCTCTTTATTCAGCACAAGTTATTCTAGTGTAAGCTATAGTGGGTACAGACTGGCAGCAGGGATGGGGGACAGGGTCTTGCCTCTTGAGTAGTCATGTCCCTCAGAAAGCCATGGGAGGTAGCAGAAATATGTGCTTTTTGGTCTGGAGTCTGAAGGAAAACAGGATATAGGTTAAAGGAAAATGAGAAGCTTTAGAGATGAACTAGATAGTAAGGAACTGCAGGAAACAGGATATAGGTTAATGGAAAATGGGAAACTATCTGAAGAAACTAAGTATATAGGAGAGAAGTAGGAATGAGAAGGCATTACCTTTGCTGGAGGCAGGATGTATTTCAGTGGCTTGGCTTGTGAAAGCCTTGGACAAACATCAGCCTAGGGAGGAAAGTGTCTATTGCGGTACACATTTAAAGTTCTCCAGTGTCTTGGGTACAGAATAATTTATCTCCTTGAAGTTTCTCTAGCCCACAAGCCTGAGAGATGTTTATGGCAGATTAGCAAGGGGCTCTTTGAGAGAGATACGGGGATCAGAGGAAAAGGCAAGAGACTATCAGACCATGCTTATCTGTGGGGCTATCTGGCCCTCAGCAGAATTAGGCCTGCATCAGTTCAAACCTTGACCTAGTGGGGCAATGCCCTTGACCAGGCCTCATGGCTCCCAACACATTTAGGTATAGCTTTAAAATGTCACAAACATGGGGAGCAAGAAACCTCCTGGATAGTGGAATAGGCAGGATTGTGTGTTGTGGTTGCACCCAAGCCCTCATTTCCCATGTTTATTGATAAGGAAACCCTATCTTCTGAAGTGGCTGACCAGTCCAGCAGGGGAATCCCAGTCCCAGCCCCAGGGTCATTCCAGGCTTTCCCCTAGCCCTACCAGCCACAGCTGCAAGGGTGGCACAGATACGGAAGTAAAAATGTATAAGTACCCCCTTTGTTTGTGCTCAGGGTTCAGACCTTGAGAGAGTACTCCCTTCTGAGCCCGCTGGTGTGAAATCAACCTCTGATCCTCCAAGGTCTCTGAGTGCCACTTGGTCCTTTGGCCAGGATCCAGTCCACAGTCCGTAACAATATAACCGCTGTCAGGGTTAGATCCACTGCAGATGGGGGGACCTTTCAGGGAAGCAGCTGCACTGCTGTGTGGGGCCTTCCTCTCTAGTCAGTACCGTGATGAGTATGGGCTCAGGTCCTGGCTCTGTCCGTGGTGCTGATTTGCTGGAGGAGCAGTTCAGCAATGAGAGGCAATGAGCATTTCTGCTTCAAACAATCCAACCCAATTGGTCATTGACTACTGAGTGAATAAATAAGATTTGATGTGTATGTACAATGGAATATTAGCATAAAAAAGGAATGAAATCTTGCCACTTGCAACAACGTGGATGGAGCTAGGGAGTATTATGCTATGTGATATCAGTCAGAGAAAGGCAAATGCCATAAGATTTCACTCATAGGTAGAATTCAACAAAAGAAAACGTGTGCAATGAGAAAGAAAAAAAAAAGAAAGGGAGACGCAAAGAAAGAAACAGTCTCTTACCTATAGAGAGCAAGCTGATGGAAGCCAGTGTCCAGGTGGGTAAACAGATGAGTTAAATTAGTTACAGGGATTAAGGAGTACAATTGTGACAAGCACCAGGTTTTATACGGAATTGTATAGTCACTATTGTACTCCTGGAATGAATATTACCTTATATGTTAACTAACTGAAATGTAAACAAGAGCCTTAGAAATGTTTTGTTTTTACAGACTTAAACTTTTTGTCTTAGATTGATTGACTCCTAGTCATTGCAGAAAAAAATACCTTTGGAAACAAATTGAAACATTTATCTTTCCTCCCTTCCAGATGCCTCCCAAGTTGAGAAATGCTCAGTGACTATTCTACTTTTATGCCAAAATATGTATTTGCATAATTTCAATAAGAATATGTCTGCTTATGACAAGAAACATGAACAAACACTGGCTATGGGACACCTGGGTGGTTCAGCACATTACCAGGCATCTACCTTGACCTCTGGTCGTGATCCCAGAATCCTGGATGGAGCCCAGCATCAGGCTTTTTGCTCTGGGGAAGTTGCTTCTTGCTTTCCCTCTGTCCCTTCCCTTGCTCATGCTCATACTTTCTCTCTCAAATAAATATATAAAATAAAAAGTATCGGGGCACCTGGGTGGCTCAGGGGTTAAAGCCTCTGCCTTTGGCTTGGGTCATGGTCCCAGGGTCCTGGGATTGAAGGGCAAGACTGATACAAAGCAAAGGTCAAGCAAAGCTTTATTTCATGCCAAGCATCGAGAATCAAACCGACTGGTCAGGGCCGCCTCTTACAGACAGAGTGACCCCTCCAGCCTCCCAGACTAACTATTATAGAGCAAAGGCCATGTGGTTGAACCTGGCCACACACAGGTGGCCAATGAGATTGTAACACACAGAGAAAGTTGCATAGTCATTCTAGGTCACACACGGGTGGCCAATGGAATTATAATTTACCCTATAATAGACATTTGAACTAGCCTATCACCTTGGTCAGAATTGGTGCCCAAAAATGTGTCCAAAAGATGGGACCCACACTCCTTGGTAGCTAGGGAGACAATATGTACCCCCACTGATTGGTTGTCTCCACCTGGCCTGACTCATCCCGGAATTCGGGCTCTATTATCTCCACCTGATGTGACCCGCCCTTGTATTTGGACTCTGTTATCAGGGACTGGTCGACCATATTTACTGGTTTCCTGGACTTGCTTTTAAGTAAGCTCCCCTGGGGAGGGTGGAGGAGGGTCAGTTTAAGTTTTACTGCATAAACAACAAAATCACTGTTTAACCGAGATGGAATCGATCTGGCTAAATAGGCCCTTACAGTAGGTATTTTATGTAAAATACACTCGTTAAAATACACTAGAGGGGAACCTAGGGGCTCAGTCAGTTAAGCCTCAAGACTGTCGATTCCCCCTCGGGCCCTGATCTCAGGGTCCCAGGACGAGCTCTTCCTTTGGCTGCAGGCTCAGCTGGGAACCTGCTTGAGATTCTGTCCCTCTCCCTGGCCCTGGCACTAAAGTGTAAATGAATCTGTAATTAAGATTCTACTGCCTCGTAGGGGACCTGGAGACTCTGTGTCTAAATGTGGTATCTCTGCCAGTCAGTTGGGGGCCCCAAACGTGGGTCCATGATTTGGTGGAGGAAGTCACGTGGGATTGAAGAGTTCACCTGAGGCAGAACCATGGTCTTCCCAGTTCACAGAAAATCCTGCAGGAGAGCCAGAGGCAGGAGCCAGAGGAGAGAGAGGCTGTGTGCAAGGAGCAGTGGGTGCAGTGGGGGCTCTTTTTAGTGCGGGAAGGTGAGGAGTTAGGGGGCTCAGGGAAGTTTCCCTCTTCTGGGCACTATCCCTGGTTGTCAGTAGTTCATTGGTTAGTTCGGGCCTGTGGCTCCTTTGAGGTGAGGCCCCTGATGGGCCTGTCTGGGTTCAGCAAGGGGTCACTGGGGCCCGTTCTCCATGCCTTTGCTCAAGCCTGCTTGCCTCAAAGCAGCCCCTACAGAGACTGTAGGTGATTGAACTGTATATATATCCTGTTTTCATAATGAGGTTCCTATTCTGGATTCCTGTTTTCAGACCACAAAAAAATACCAGTGATGGTGTGTCCTTGGGTGTGCCTTGGCACCGAGATCACTTTTCTTTATCTCTTCCCCCCAAATGCATGTTGGCTATCATACCTCCACTGATACAGATCTGAAGTGTCTTCTGTCCAAGGTTTCACTCAACAGTAGTAAGTGATCTCATCATCACACCAGCCGGGCCCTCAGGGTCCTGGGAACCTTGCTTTCAGCTTCCTTCGTGATGGCTGTGCTCCCGAGCCACTCACCATTTTAGTGCAGACTGAGTTCCTGCTCACACCCCAGTGCAGTGCCTCTGACCCGTGGGGCCTGTGCCTGTGCATCATCAGGAAGACCACAGCTTTTGCACCGAAGACATCTCAGTAATTGTTTCTTCATCACCTGCTCCCATGCCCCAAGATATCACATCAGAAACATGTCAAGAATTCTTTCTTGACCATTGGCTCCTCTCCTGCATGCCAAGAGTTTGCAGTGGACAAAAAGGGCTGTGACCTCTGTGTAGTTGATAGAGTTGACTTCTGGGAATGGAAGGAGTGAAAATTCTCAACTAGCAGCCCTCTGCCCAATAGGCTTTTCTTTTACTCCACACCTATGTCAGGGAGAAGGAAAGGTAAGGTCTGGTTCGACATGGTGACACTAACTTCCTCTTCCATCTTGGGGACCGTCGTGAACTCTGTCAATGGCCACTTGATGACTGTGGTATTTATTTCAGGGACTGGTGACATTCAGGGAATTCTCTCAGGAGGAGTGGGGGAACACCTGACCCACACTCAGTGGCAACTGTACAGGGATGTGATGTTGGAGAACTACAGACACCTCCTCTTCTTGGGTGAGGAAGTCTCCTTCCAGATTTCCCAAACCTGACTGAGGGTTTTGTTCCTTCCTGTGAAGATTGCCTCTTGGGAGATTTCTCTCTGAATGACTGGAATTTGGATCCAAGCAGAAAGGGAAATAAGTAGGGGTTTGTAGTTGGAGAGAAAAATATTCATGATGTTTCTTTTCAGCCTTGGCTTCTCTTTCCTCAAGGAAACATCACCCCTGTTGTAGATTAGTGGCAGTTCTCAACATCTAGTGACACAGAATGGTGCTGCTCACATCTTAAACTGAAATTTCCCCTGCTTATTACCATGTCTACTACTTGGAAGTGTAGGTCAGGATGTGAACACTAGAAATGCCTCCTGTGTGTTCTAAAGGGACTGTTGGGCCATAGCTTTTGGGAAACCATTTTCTAGAATTCTACAGTGTCCCGTCTTTGCTGAACACAAGCCTGATGGGAAGTTAGAATCTGCAGCAATAGTCATTTTTCTTTTTCCTCATAAACGGGTCTCACTGTGTCAAAGCCAGACCAGATTATGTTTTTGGAGCAAGAGAAGCAGCTCTGGGATGTGAAGAGAAATGAAACCAAAGGCTTCCATCCAGGTAGGTGGGAATGAATGAGGCAGATGACAGAGGGGAGGTCCAAGTCTGATGGAGGAAGGTAGACCTTAAGCTGTGGTTTGAATCTCTCTCCTTGAATGAAGATTAGCTGGAGACATGCCCAGTTTCTTTTTTCTCTCTCTCCCAGAGGGACATCTGCTCTCCAACATTACCAAGCTCTTAGATTTCTCCAGGGATTCTCCTTCAGCTCCAGTGACGGTCTGTCATGTCCACCAGGAGGGTCAGGAGACTCTGCTTGGAGGGAGAGAGCCCCCTAAACTGAGAGCTTCTCCAGGTGGGTCAGATGGTTGGGCATTTGCCTTCGGCTTTGGTCATGATCCAGGGTCCTGGGATCAGGCCCCGCATCGGGGTCCCTGCTGGGCGGGATCCTGATTCTCCCTTTCCCACTCCTCCTGCTTGTGTTCCCTCTCTCACTGTGTCTCTCTCTATCATATAAATAAATTAAAAAAAAACCAAAACTGAGACTCAGGAACTTCATCAGAAAACAAAGCACCTTCCAAAAATGGACAGTGAGTAGTTTTATTTCCCTTCAAAAGTTCTTTTTTAAAAATGTTAACTAATACAGGGGTGCCTGGTGGCTTAGCAGGTTAAGCCACTGCCTTTGGCTCAGGTCGTGATCCCAGGGTCCTGGAATCGAGTCCCGCATCAGGCACCTCGCTTAGCGGGGAGCTGCTTCTCTGTCTGCCTCTTCCTGCCACTCTGCCTGCTTGTGCACTCTCTCTCTCTCTCTCTGACAAATAAATAAATAAATAAATAAAATCTTTAAATAAAATAAAATATTAACTAATACAGAAACTTCCACTCTCTGTGTTCTATTCCTCAGTGGTAGAACAATGTAATGTCTCTATTTGTTTCCTAGCCTTCCCATATAAATAATGCTATTGGGGAACTAGTATATTTAGAACTCAGATCTTGTAGCCTTTAATAAAGCCCCAGTTATTATCTAACTCAAAAAATAAAAGAGCTTTATGCTTTTTGTCAATAAAGTTATGTGTATATTTGTATGTATTTGGATATCACACATACATACTCTGTGATTCCTACTATTTAATTTCTCTCCTTGGTGAGTGGTCAGTGAATGTTGCCCTATGTCTAGGTGAGTTGTCATCAACACAGAATTAATTTCATCAGGTATTTGTGGGCAAATTTTGATTCTCTCTGCATGAGAGAAAAGACTTTCTGGAATTGAAAGTAATTTTGAAACATTTTATAGCTCTGTACTGTGTTTTGGTATTAAATAAGAAAGATATATTTTATCTTTAATTGTAGTATTATACCATGATATGCCTTGGTACCATCCTCATTAACTTTTGTGTCTTCTGTGAGTATTTTCATTGTGGTTACCTTACAGATTGCTTAAAACAACTTAGAGGTAAAACAAAGATTTTAAATCTCATACCGTCAATTGCACACAAAACTCTTCATCTGCACCCACTTTGTTACCGGTATCACAGATTCTGTTTTTAGGTCACGTGCCTTATAACCCACATCAAAGATTTTTATACTTTTTTAGAAACAAAATTCTGTAGCAGAAATAAACGTCAGGGATACCTAATTACAACACTTACAACACTATAGGTTTGTGTAATTGTCTATTTATGTTTAGAAGACAACTTTGCATCCTTGTGTGGTTGCAGTTTGCAGTTTCTGTGTAGAATCCTTTTCATTTCATCGAGAGCGTGCTCCTTTTATGTGTCTCAGAGGACAGGTCTACTGGTAAACTTAGAGCGTTTTTACTTGGGAATGTCTTCATTTCTACATCTGTGGAAAAGAGTTTTGCCCGGTAAAGGATGCTTAGTGGCCATGACATGTTGTCTGCTGTGCCCATATTTGTATTCTGTCTTCCTTAATATGATCATGTCATTTTTGATCTTCATTCTGTTAATGTGGAGTCTTCAAGTTATGGTTTCCTGTATGTTGGAGCGCCCTTAATTCCTGGACCGTTTCCTACTTGATGATCTTGCAAGAAGGGAAAGTGTGCTGTTGATTCAGATTGCTATTTATTGTGGACTTTGAGTGACTATTCCTCACAGGTAGAGTTTTGCAAACTTTGTCATTTGTAGTGTCTTCGTCTAGCTTGCATGAGCTGGTAATGCTGGTGCCACAGACAGAGTGTTCTGCTAGTTTCCCTGATCGTCACTCCTTGGAAATGTTTGAGGAGATTTGCAGTCCTTTCTCCTTCAGTGTCTGTCTGTATATAAACCGAATTCATCTGGCACACAATTTTTATTTATTGGGAATTTTTTCTTTTATTCGTCCTTCATTCTGCTTTGTGCTTATAGATCAGTTATTTATTTATTTGTTTTGAATGATGGAGTCTAAATTGGTTATACATTTCTTTTGAAGTTCATACTCATCATTTGGTATGAATTCGTGGGCACTGATTACCCATTGTTGCTTTTTTAAGTACTTTTATTCCTACGGTCATTTATACTGTATCTACTTTCACTTCACCTCTCCTTTTAGTCGGTCTTTTCTCTATTATTCTTAGTTTAGTTCATGGTTTGTCAATGATGTTGATCTTTTCTGACAAACAACTCTTCCTATGGTTGATATATTCCCATTTTTTTGGTACTCTGTTTGGTTCATTTCAGTTTTCTGTTTCAGTTTCCATCATTCTGCTAATTTTGCACCCATGCGACCCTTTTCCTGATGCTTAGAGATAAAGGAAATTGATTTTTGAGACACCAAATATGTGTGACCATACTGCAGAATTATAAATTAGGATATATGCTCAGTCTGTTGTGTGCCATGTTACGTTTCCATGGAGAAATGAAGTCCTGATGAGTCCTTCTCAGCCATCTTTCTGACATTGTCTGAGTGACTTGATGCTTCTATAATAGCATTCAAGGGTATATTCTTTGAATGTAGTAAGTGCAATGATTTTATTTTATTTGATATCTTTCAGCTCTATGGTCACATGGCACCCAGAGTTTCCTGCTACAGTGGAGCATACAAGGTTCTTTCCAGAAGGTATCAATGAACAGATACAAACATAGTGCTGTTGAGATGTTACACGTATGCACAGACTGGGACAATGATGGGGACAGTGAAGGGCATCAAAGAAATCCTGGATGATACACCCAAACCGAGGCAATTGCCCTTAATGAGAATCTCACTGCCCCAAATGGTGAAGGATATAAATCGCTGTGGAAAACCTCCCTTTTTAAGGCGACTGTTTCTGTAGAGCAGTGGGTCTCTGTCAGCACAAGCTCCAATCAGATAATCAAATGTAGCTATTTGTGAACAGACCGTTTGGAACATCTGGAAAGTAATCTAGTCCCTGCTGACAATAATGATTTGACCCATTTGGAAGATAGGACTGGCCTGACCTTTCAGCCAGATATTTCTGATCATCAGAGATTTAGAAATGAAGAACAAAGTGCTCAGTGGGATCCATTTGAGAGGGGCTTCACTGAGGAGTCGACCCTCCAGAATGACCAGAGGCTTTTCACTGGAGTCAGAATTGCTCAATGCACTGAATCTCAGAAAACATTGAACCAGGGCTCCAGTGTTCACAGATGTGTCAGGGCTAGGTTTGCAGAGAACCATTATGAATGTGATAAATATGGGGAAGGCTTTCATCCAAGCTCTAAACTCAGTATACATAATGGTCACCATTTGGGAGACAGTCTTCATAAATATAATGAACGTGGGAAAGCTCGTAACCAGTCCTCCAGTGTTGGTGATCATCAGAGAATTCACGAGGGAAAAAAACCCATTCAGATGTAATAAACCAGGGACCATGTTTAGTCAGTCATAAAGCCTAAATATCAATAAGATAATCCCTAGAGGAAATGATGATTTAAATTAAATGATGATTTAAGGAATGTGGTAAATCCTTGGACTGCTACTCAACACTATCTCAACATTAGCAAATGCATACTGTAGAAAAAATGAAATATGAAGAAGGTGGTTAAACCTTAAAGGACTGTTCTTCAATAAATGGACATAAGCAAATCTGTACTGGAGGGAAACTTACCAATGTCAAGAATGTGGAAAGGCATTTATCCACAGCTCAAAGCTTATGTAACATTGTAGAATTCATGCTGGAGAGAAACCTTACCAATGTGAAGAATGTGGCAAGGCCTTTAGGTGGCCCTCAAACCTTACTCGACATCATATAATTCATCCTGGAGAGAAACCTTACAAATGTCCAGAATGTGGCAAAACCTTTAACTGGTCTTCAAACCTTACTCAACATCCCATAATTCACACAGGAGGGAAACTTCTACAATGTCAAGTATGTGGTAAGACCTTTAACTGGTCTTCAGACCTTACTCAACAACACCAAACTCATAGTGGAGAGAAACCTTGCCAATGTCAAGAATGTGGTATGGCCTTTAGCCGGGCTTCAGCCCTTACTCATCATCATAGAATTCATAGTGGAGAGAAACCTTACCAATGTCAAGAATGTGGCAAGTCCTTTAAACAGAGCTCAGTGCTTACCTAACATCACGTAATTCATACTGGAGAAAAACCTTACAAATGTCAAGAATGTGCAAAGGCCTTTAAGTTGTGCTCAGAGCTTATTAAACATCAAATAATTCATACTGGAGAGAAACCTTAACAATGTAAAGACTGTGGGAAGGCCTTTACATGGCTCTCATCACTTACTAAACATCACCAAATTCACACTGGAGAGAAACCTTACAAATGTCAAGAATGTGGCAAGGCCTTTGTCCAGCAGGCACACCTTACTAAACATAGAACTCATACTGGAAAGAAACCTGACAAGTGAATTTAATGTGGTAAAGCTTTTAACACGCAAACAACACTCACTGGACATGAGAGAATTCGTACTGGAGAGAAACCTGCAAATGTAATGTATATGAGAAAACACCCAAGGACTGCGCCTCCCTTACTGCATATCCGATTTTATCTAGGAGAGTAACTGTACACAGAAAGAGCATGTGTCTGACCTCTTACTGGAACTCCCAACTTACTTTACGTCCTAGTTACCATATAGGAGCAAAACTGTAAAATGTAAAGAAAATGGACAAGCCTTTTTTGGAATTCAATCCTTACTCAGTCTCACAAAATGCATATGAGTTTCAAACCCTTGTAACATAATGTGGGTAGACGTTCATTTTAATATACATTGGATATTATGCACCAGAGAGTGCATTCAGGAAAGTAACTTGAATGGCATAAATATTTAGAAGACTATTTAATTGCACATTAAATTCCAATAAATGTAACATAAATCAAGTAAAAGGAATACTTTATTCACTCTATTCAGACATTACTCTATATGAAAATAGTGATTATAAGGAAAATTCAAACATTTAGAACGTGTATATGGTATTCTGCTTCAACAGAATTAGTGAATGGACTTTTACATATGTATAAGGGATTTCAATATTTTTATGTTTTACATTGACCCTATGTGACTTTTGTGACTAACAGTATTCATGTATTTTACTCTGAAATCTCTCCTGAGAATCCCTTTACTCCTACTGAATATGGAAGAGCGTGTGGCTGATTGTTGCTCCATCAAAGATACCAGATGCCCTGCTACATTAAGTGGATGCACACGTGCTTAATTTTCTGTGGAAGATGTAGGACCATATAATAAACAACACATGAGGAAAATCTCTGTGGAGATGCTATGGTCACAACACTGATATAAGTTACCATGAAGTAGGTGTTCAGAACACATACTACTCCATGTTTTAAACTAAAGAACTTCCTCAATATTAGAAATAGAAGGTTTTACTAATTGTTCATTAAGAAAAAGGAGGTGGCAGGCAGTACACTACCGAGGCGTCTTTGTAAGCACCATCGATTTGTAGTATGACTTGATGTGGTTAAATGAGGAAATCCTGACAGATGAGAAGCAGGGTAGCTAACCCTTCCCTACAATGCCATACCATTGAACACACACATTTCTTAGGAATGTACCTCAGTCCTGAAATTTTTGAAAATAGGGACTCCCACATCCTTCCGACAACATGCGAATGCTTCTGCACATGTGTATTCTGTATTGCGAACGGTGACGATAGACTGGATTTGAAATGCATAACTTAGTGTATGTGTAAACTTAATATATTTTCATTAATAAAACCTAGTGTGTTTTAACATATGGATATGGGTGTGTCATGAATAATGTGTTATCCTACCTCCAGTGTTAATCTCTCTCATTGAAGGTTGCAGGTTAATGACGGAATCCATCACCTGTTTGGCACTGGAGTAAAACAATATACCTAGTAACCCATTTTCCCAGTGGTCTGAAGTTTTTGGAGATATGTGACTGTTTTACCCCTAGTCTATGCTATGATTTTCTCCTCTTTGTGAATAAGATGATAGTACCATGGGTGTATTACCGAGGTATGTAACATAGAGATATTGTTGGTGTTTTAGCTCACGTACTCCATTATGCTGCTACTTGGCATCGATTTTGTGTAGCTAGTAGTTTTGTCAGGGCCTTACACTGACAGGAGCCCTTCTCACGAGTGCATTTCCCAGTCAACACTCTGCAGGGTCACAAGTTAGTGGAAGATCTGATAGGATATTTGTACTCTGTCCTTATGACCCACCATCTCTCCTTTGTCTTAATGCTTTCCCTCCCATGTCCCTCAGAGAACACTCCCCCTCCCCCAGGACTTCCCTAAATCTGTTTTAGTCAGAATGGCATATTCTGCACTTAGACTTGGGACTCTATAGCTTTGCACCATGGTCCCAAATGAAATCATGTGCCCCACGTTCTACACTGAGTGTTGTTTTGATGTGTCTATGAAGTACACATGCGCATACGACTGTGCTATGTGTGTCACAGATACCCCTTAAGAAAGAGAAATCGATCCTAATAGGAGTGGTGTTGTAGCCCAGGGAAGAGACAGAAAATATTTAAGATGAAGAATTAGCATGTAGAAGAGAAGTGTCCCGAGTTGCCCAAGTGACTCCTTAGACATAGAAAAATAATTTCTACTTGTTTTACGTTCTACTTATCTCTAGATCTCTGGTTGTATTCCCCCTCATTTTTCTTTCCATCTACGTAGGCACCACAGCCATTCTTTTTTGCCTGTGCTACAGAGACAGTGTCCTCAGATAATGCTTCATTGAGATTACATAGCTGGAAACCAATGGGTATTCAGATATTTAGAACAACGATGTGGGATGTGAATCTCAGTAAAATTTGAGGAAGGCACCACCCTTATAAAGAATGACAAGACCTATTAATAGGAAATGTGAGGAACTCTCTACAGTGTGGGGAGGGAATAGGAGGAGGCTCCCTTTAGTCACTGTAAAGGCACAGGCAGCTCTTGCTGGTGTCATCTGATGAATACATGTAATGGGGAAACAAAAGCCATTTTTGCCAAATGTGGGTTTCTCTGGCTAGGGAAGTCCTGTTTTATCGTGATGATTTGATCGACCTCCTGTGTCTTCCCGAGGACTAATGCTGTTGGATGTCAGTGATGACTGTACTTCCCCTGGCTAGATCTGTGACAAGGGATGGAGGAGGTATTGGATGATGCAATCATGTGGGCAGCTTTAAGATGTCATGTGGTTGAATAGATGCTTGAGATGAAGAAGCCTTCTGGGCAGTGGAATAGGCCAGATCAGCAAGGCATGTGCTATGGTTGCTCCCAAGGCCTGTTTCCCAGGTACGTAACCCCACTCAAGGTAATAAGATCCACTGAGGTTGGGTGATCCTTCAGGGAAGCTCCTTCCTACTGTGTGGGACCTTCCTCCCTTTCCTCGGTGCCATAATGGGGGTCATTCTAGGGGCACCTGGGTGGCTCAGTTATTAAGTGTCTGCCTTAGGCTCAGGTCATGAGCCCTGCATCGGGCTTCCTGTTCAGAGGGAAGACTGCTTCTCCCTGTCCTACTGCTGCTGTTTGTGTTCCCTCTCTCACTGTGTCTGTCTCTGTCAAATAAATAAAATCTTAAAAGAATAATATATATATTTTTTAAGATTTTTATTTATTTATTTGACAGACAGAGATCACAAGTAGGCAGAGAGGCAGGCAGAGGGAGAGGAGGAAGCAGGCTCCCTGCCAAGCAGAGAGCCTGATGCGGGACTCGATCCCAGGACCCTGGGATCATGACCTGAGCCGAAAGCAGAGGCTTTAACCCACTGAGCCACCCAGGTTCCCAAAAGAATAATATTTTTATTGGGGGGCAGGAAAAGAATAAGTGAAACAAGATGGGATTGGGAGGGAGACAAACCATAAGAGATTCTTAATCTCACAAAACAAACTGAGGGTTGCCGGGGGAATGGGGGTAGGGAGAGGGTGGTGGGGTTATGGACATTGGGGAGGGTATGTGCTATGAAGTGTGTAAACCTGGTGATTCACAGACCTGTACCACTGGGGCTAATAATACATTATCTGTTAATAAAAAAATTTAAAAATCTAAAAATTAAAAAAAAGAGGGAGAAAAAAATAATATTTTTAAAAATATAAAGAAACTGGTGGAATCATTAATAATCTACTTCTGTCTGTAAGAGCCCACCCCCTTAAGCACTAAGCATGCAACCACCTCCTTCAGACATTAAAAGTGTAGGTCTTAGGGGCTCTGGGGGTGAGTCAGTAAAGGGTCTCACTTTGGCTCAGGTCATGATGTGAGGTTCCCAGCACATAGCCCTGCAGTGGGCTCCCTGCCCAGTGGTAAGTTGGTTTGTCTCTCTTCCTCTGCCCATCACCACCCACCACCAGGAGGGTGTCTCTCTCAAAGAAAAAAAAAAAGTGTAGCTCTTTCTGAGCACAATTCCCACCCACATGCTACTTCAATAAACTTACTAAGTTGCACCATAAAGCATCAGAGAAGTTCTTCCTGACCACTGTGCTAAAGGATCCGACAATTTTGTTATCCAGAAACCCAAGCTGGCTGCCATTCCATTGAAGAGCCAATGCATAGGGTATGAGTTTTGATTGGAATGGAATATCAGCATTATTCAGGAGGCGAGCCACTTGGAAAGAAGACTCATGATCAAAAATCAACTCCAAGGAATTTACCAGGCCTTCAGACTTTTGAAGGAGCTTGAGGACAGTGAATCAGGAGGAGGGAAGCAGGACAGTCTGACACAGTTTTGATGGCCTGCGCACTCACTGTGCCTCCTATGGACATTGCAGAGGTGCTTGCAGGATGTGTATGTGTCCCCAGGTGTGGTTGTGCCAGGGGGTGGGATTACCAGTCCTTCTTGGAGACAATTTGTGATATATAGATGTAGAGAGAAGGGTTTACTCCATCATTCATGGAAAGGTGCACGCAGAAATTTAAAGGCTATTAAGTTGTGCCAAGAGGCCAAGGGAGGGTTTCAATTTAAGTTAGAAACCTGTCTTGGGGCGCCTGGGTGGCTCAGTGGGTTAAAGCCACTGCCTTTGTCTCAGGTCATGATCCCAGGGTCCTAGGATCAAGCCCCACATCAGGCTCTCTGCTCAGTGGGGAGCCTGCTTCCCTCTCTCTCTCTGCCTACCTCTCTGTGCCTACTTGTGATCTCTGCCCATCATATAA